>NW_010393799.1:34221-53995 GCF_000710305.1 Buceros rhinoceros silvestris | reverse complement strand
TAACCCCCCCCCCCCCCCCGCTAGGCTGTGAAGACCAACTCAACATTTATCCAAACCACACAGGTAGTACTGTAATAAGAGAGCAGCAACAGAAAGGGAGGTGGAGGTGGGTGTGTGTGTGCATGCGTGCGTGTGTGAAGTAACTCAAACTTTACTGATCATCATACACATAGGAAAGCTTGGGAAGGCTACCTAAAAACCAGGCTGGACTAAAGGAAGCTTATTGCCAGTGCTAAATTCCCTTCATTTCCTGTGCAAATAGGAGCAAGGCTTTGTGGACTGGAGGGTTTTATGGTTGTTTAGGGGACTCTGAGGGTAAGCGGAAAAGAGGGGGGAAAATGAGGGAAGAATTGGAAGAAGGAAAGGCAGAGAGCATGCACAACCTTAACTTGCTGCTAAGAAGTCACTGGTTTAAAAGCGGAACTAATCTCACTCATTTTGGGGGCTGCCCGTTTGTTCCCCTGAGATGCCTTGTTTCACTGCTGCAGTCTCTGGTTCTCAGTTCCAAAGACAAAGTGCATGCGCTGTGCAAACCACCCTCCCACCGTCTCCGAGATGCTCGCTCACAGCCACCCCTCTCCCAGGGGTGCACAGCATTACGACACATCACTACATTTGGCATGCCAGCAACCACTGCAAGTCATTTTGGGAAGGCCTGACTCTACAGAGCTAGAAACCAGCCTTTCGCAAGGGCTGTGAAGTGAGAACAATCCTTCACATGCTGAGTAAAACATCAGAGTAATCTGCTTGTCATATGCAAACTCAGCTCAGGTTTCACAGACACAGTTACCCTCATCTAGTAGTTTCGACCTGGCCACTCACAGCTACAAAATTCCTCCCCAAACCGGGGATTCCCCATTATGCTTTGCTATGCAAAAGCAGTTCTTTTATGGGATCTTGCTCCCCTGAGACTCTGCCGAGAGTATGTGTATAAGTATCAGTGTTATCCGAGATCTTGTCCTGACCCTAACTGGCTCCTCAGTGCTGCCCAAGCACCCTCTCCTCCCTTTGCCACCATGCAGAACAAGAAGTAGTCTTGATTGCAGCACAGTTATTTGAGATGTCAGAGGAGCCACAAAACCACTTATTTCCATCCACTCTGGCAAGCATAGGGCCAAAAAAACCCTATTCAGTGGTCACAAAGGGCCAAGTTTTTCTCTGCTGCCATCCCTTTCAGCTTCAGATACAAGCTGTACCAACTATCTGGTAAGAAAGCAAGGGAAAAACAAGGAGGGAGACATTTTGAAGGGTAGATTAGTGTTAAATTCTCTAAGGCACTAGCAAGGCTGAGGTAAAAGCATTTTCCTTATAGGCTTAACAGGAGAGCAGTATTGCTCCTCCACCCTGTGCTGTCTTAGTAGATCTCTGCACTCATACACAGGCCAGTACAGAGCTTTTCCAGCCTCCGTATGTCTGACACAGGCTGGCAGGAGAGCACAGCTCACAGCCAGACTTGCTATAGTGGTCCCAAAAGCCTGTGACTGCTGTGGCTCAGCACAACCACTTATAACCATTGACAACACCAGTTGAAGCAGCCTTGCCCTGCCAGAGCCTGCCCTTTGCTGGCCCTGGAGCTGGCGAGGCTGTAGGGATTCCCAACAGCACAGCCCTGAGCCTCCAGCCATCACCCAAGAGCAACAGAGCCAACAATGGGGCACCCAGCCACAGAGAAGGGGAGAGAAAGGACGCAGCTATCAGAGCTGCGCAGGGCACAGGTGCTACCAGCTGGACAGGAAAGCTGCTGGGTAGAGGAACACGTGCACGCACCCCAGCTGCCCTGCCAGACAGCTTGCCACTCCCTCCAATGCACAGGCACATCTTAATCTGCAAAAGCAGGTTTGAGGCAGGGGGCACAGATGGAGGAACAGGAGTCTGTGTGATGAATGTCAGCCAAGCCACCTGCACAAGGGTCCAAAGAGACGGGCTGTCAGGGGGATGCACTTGTGGGAAAGGGCTGCCTCAGCCAGCAAAGCCCAGAGACTGAGGCCAAAAGCTAAAGCAAGCTCTGACTAGCTTCCAGGGACTCTGTATCAGCTTGCCTACAGTTACGCAGCCAACAGCAATTCTGATGATACCTGCTGAAGAGGGAGCGTCCCTTGGTGACACAACACAAATCATCCCGATTTGAAACACCTGACACTTGTCCCTATAATGTAAACTGAGTATGTGCCTTCCGGAGCAACACAAGATAGATCGTCTCCAGTTATTCCATGAAAGTGCCTAGCTTTGCTGTCTAGGAAATCCCAAAGGACCTGAGAAACACGTTTAAATCCAGAGTATTAAGTGATAGTGATAGGGAAGGCATGAGAAATTTTTTTTTTAGGAGCAGAGAACATTTTTACAAGTTGTTCAGCCACTTTACATCCTGGAGTGGTAAGTCCCGTAACTTCTACCTGCCTCTGGACACAGAGAAGGAGAGAAAAAAATCGGGAGAAAGACTTCAAGGAATAAGTGGGAGGTCTGTACTTGCAATGTTAAAATGAACGCAAATCTTGTTAGCCAAATCTAAGTGTTTCACAACACAGGAATTCAGTGGGTTTTTTTTAAAAAAAAGCTTCATTTTTGATCAGTCTAAACTCTCCAAACAACACTTCTTCACTAAAATAACGAAACCCGTTTTTATCACCCTAAGACCATTTCTTTTGGTAAATAGCACCCGTAACACCCATCTCAACTGAGGAGAGCTACCGTCCTTATTTTCATTTAAATTTGCAGACTTTTGGTGCCTTCATCTTCCTTTTACTGCTGTTTTCTGCTCTTAAAAACTATAAATATCAAGTCTGATCATTCCTGATTTTTCTGGAAATTTTGCTGTCTCAACTTCAATACTCTTGTTCTTGTCTTTTTGAGCACGAGAATCAACCACTGAAAGACCAACTCAAAGATGACAGCAGAGTCATTTAAGTAGAAACCTCACCCATCCCACTCACTGGTTTCTATGCTCATGGCCTTTGCCTGGACAATCTCATCAACTTTCATGTTTTCACAGAATCCCTTTGTAGAGACAATATCTAACTTGCCAGTACAGTAAGTCATGAGATCCCCTGCCTTTCGTTTCCAGGCAAGTATTAGTGCATAAGAAAACTCCACAGAATTCAGAAAAGCTTCCCAGGCACAGGTCTACTCATCTCCCCAGCTGACTGTTGAAATCAATGTTAGTTGACACAGGGAAGATTAGTACATAATCCTAGACCGTGTGGAGTAACATCTGGCCCTCAGACCAGAATTTCCATACCTAGGCTAAAGGCACTGGCTAACGTCAGGGTCACCTGGTCATCCACTGCTACTGCACAGGCATCTGAGGTGCTCATCTATGAAATGCAACATTATTTGCAGTTCAGTTCTAAGGTAAATAACCATGGATATTGGTTGGCCTCAGAAAAGCATATGATGGTTCAATAGCCCATTAATAACTGCCAATATATCCATGAAGCAGAGTCAACTGGAAACTGCAATGCTATCAGGCAGCTGTCCAAAGACAAGCCAATCTTTTTAATACTGTTTAGGGGTTCTAAAAGTGTTCAAGAGGTGGTCACCATAGGAAGCATAATACTCCTGGCCAAACTCCACTAGAAATTACAGTTGTTTTGTTCTTCTGACTCTTGATGTAAAACTAGGGATGAACTCCATAACCCCAGAGCACAGGTTCCTATTAGGAACAGTCAGTTTGAGGAGAAGACACAGATGGTACAGAGGGGAAGAAGCAGTTCTAGGCAGTCACGTTAAGCCATGTTTTAATACCTGCTGAAAAAGATTCAAAAATAAAGCAAAGGATAGTTACCTGCTCCATATTGTATCCATGCTTCTCTTTAGCAATGGCAATATACTCGTCCACTGAAAAACAAAGAGAAGGCATAAGAGCATTTCATATAACAATCTCACCTCCTCTTCCCTTCCCCTTTCCAGTCTAAAACCCTGTCCTGCAGTTGACTTCAGTCATGGTCATTGCATTCTCTACAGAGAGCTCTCATGCATAGCTGCTGTTTTCAACATTTCAGGAAAGGAAGGAAACAAAAGAAAACAACAGTCACCAGACAAACCACTACATATTTCCCTTAACAAGCCTGAATGATGCATGATATCCAACCCAGTTCCAGTACTTCTGAAACATGGCATATAATATTTCAAAACTTGTTCAAAGCTGTAGACGTGACTGTCTCAACTACTTTATTTTTTTTAAATCCCTGAAAGCAGTTGTTTTCTTAAGAACAAAAATCCCCAGACACAATCCATACCTTGCCCGTACTGCCAGACTACTTCTAGTGTTGCACAACCACTGCAGATATCTTGGCAAATTTTTCAGCCTTCATGCCTCGGCAGTTTTCATCTTGGACCAAACCACACCTCTATATATTATTAGGCCCCCATGAGCTTTTAACCTTTACAATGTGAAGATTCCCTGAAGAGTTATATTTTGTATAGATGGACTAAATCCGAAATGTCTCTTTCAGTATGAAAGACTTGAGCTTACAATATACACAACAGCACTTATTTGGGAGGGCTGGATCAAAGTCAGTACCAGCAGTGGCATCCTGAAGTCTGTGCCCTTGTGTTTGGTCATTATTAAATGCACTGTAATAATAACTAACACCCTTGAAAAAAATACAAGCTAAAAGGTGAAACTCCCACTTAAGAGTGGAAGATGCTGGAAGCACTGGTTGTCTGTAGGATCTCCAGCATGTAAGTACCCTGAAAGACTTGGCACCGGAACATACAGCCAGAATTCTCATTCTTCTACAAATTTTGGACTTCAAGAGAAGTCACTTAGCAATGAACTCAAGAATCATTCCCCCTTCCTTCTGTGCATATGTCCAGGGAGGGATGCAAGCAAATTCCTGTGCTGAGCACCCCACTTATGGAGTGCACGCACAGCACCTCCAGAAGGAAGTGGTTCTGTGCACACTGCAGCTAAGGAAGCCACATTTCCCACAGTTTGGGCTTCACAATTAACTTCAGCTCTCAAATGTGCTTCTCCCACGGTTTCTGCCTTTTCTGGCTGGAGTCTCTGATGTCTAATTGCACAACATTTCTTAAAGCCTTTCCTTCAAGCTGGGACACTCCTCAATTCTTCCTGCAGCTGAGGAAACTAAGCAATGAACTCAAAAGCTATTGGGGGGAAACAGAAAGGATAGACCAGAAAATGCACAGGAGAGCACCAGCCTCTTATTTCCAGCTTGTTATCAATACAAAGAAATGAAATCCAGGTACTTAGAGCAGACATCCTGTCTTACCAGACAGTTTGATAGGTGGTATCAATGTTGGCCTGTCATTTGGAAAGGCGATGATGTTGCAAAAAAAGGGCTTTGTTAAGTGCCATGGAAAAGTTCATGAGAATATTAGTACATGCTGTGGCAGAAGTAGAGTATGCAGTAAATAGAGGCACAGTTCCTCGTTGGCAAGGACATTCCATGAGGTTCTTGCCCTTCCAAGCTTCTTCCTGCACACCATGGGGACTCCCGAGGGGTTGACGAAACTGTTGGACTGTGTTGTGCATACATCCAATAAAAGTTTTATTAGCCCTTGGGCGAATAGTGTAGCCACAACCATTCATTTACAACCCTGCAGCACAAAAATGTCTGCCTCTCCAAGTCAACAACTTGTTTCTAAGGACCGTGCTGAACTGGGATGAAAACCATCCCTTCTTGCAAACCTTTTCTTGCACAAGGCAAATATAACAAAATAGACGCACATACAGTGGCAGAGATGGGGACAGCAATAGAAACTTCTTAGGCTGAAATTGCTGCACTGCCTAGTAGAATATCTTGATCATTACTAAACAGTAGGAACCTTGGAAATCAGCTTTGCCATGGGAAAACAAAATAAAAACTTAAAAACAACTTCCAAGGGAAGAACATGATCCATAGAGAAAAAGGGCACAGAGAAGGAAACTGTGTCATCCTTACATACCATCCCTTCCCTCCACATGTCAAACAAGGCAAAGAACATCAGTAGGATGTGGGCAGAAGAGCGACTTCAGATGCTTCCAGATTTTATAACCACACCAAAAAACAAAAGGCTGCCAGGAAGCCTTAGGCGCAGCATTTCCCTGTACTTTCAGCTAAATGCTCCCGGCTTCCTTAGGACAGGTATCGCACATGCGGTATTATATATTTTGTCTAAGGAGGAGGTGAAGGAAGGAGGAGGGAAAGGAGTTGAATTCTCTGAAGTCCAAGGCTGAATTAAGCTCTTGAATGCTAAGTACTGCTGCATTAACTAGCTGGCATTAACTCGCTGTGGAGAAATCTACAGTTCCTGATTTGACTTTGGCATCTTATTCTTTAATAAATACAGAGAACAGATGAAGTTGTTCTCCTTTCCAGCTTATTACCTTTGTTATGCCAGATGCTACAAGTAATGAAAATCCACTTCCTCCTTGCTCCCCCACCCACCCCCCCCCCAAAAAAAAACCCCAAAACCAATCATTACAGGATTTTGTCTAACTGAGCAAGAACATTAGCAAGGTCTGCACATATCAATAGAATTTCTCTCAAATAAAGTCAATACACCAGAGAGAGAAACAGTAGGCTATGAGTGAGTGGACACTGTGAAAGGAGGCAGGATGCTCTTCTTGTCACAGTGCAGTCTGTAACACCTCAGTATTACACCTCATTGTTACAGTGGAAGAAAAGAAAAATGAGAAAAAGGCAATAAGGCAGTAAACCACCCATGAGCACACAGCAATGCTCCTTCTATACTTCTATAAAAGTGTCTGTGGGTGAAGGAAGAACAAGGAGAACACCATCATACTCTACTCTTGGCTTGTTCCCTGTCTGCTCACTGACAATCTAGCCCATTTTGCTTGTTATTTTTCAGCTAATTGCAGGTTCACTCACTCTGATGCTGGCACCACCTGGGAGGTATGACAGTCCTTTGAGCAATCCTTCTAATCGCTCTCTTTACCAATCCCCTCCACATGAAGTCAGCAAGAAAGAGCATGGCACCCGCTGAGTCACAGGATCCCTTTAGTCTCCCATACCAGTAATGCCTGAAATTGCCACAAGCTTAATACTTCACATGCCACACTAGATAAGTAAGTGCTCTCTTCCATCTCTGCCTTCCCCATGCAACTCTCTACCAAGCCCAGGGCAGCAGGCACGTGAAATTCTGCTCCACTGCATTTCAGTGGCATTCAGCCATGCTCAGCATGTAACCCAGCAATCTGTTTAGACATCAGAGTTCAGAGCCAGAGGAGCCTGGGGCAGAGCCCTGCTTATACTAGAAGAGACAGTTTGTCAGCACAGCTCTCAGACACTTTCCAGAAGAGAGAAAGCAAAAGCAGCGAAGTAATTCCATCCCATTTCCCCCAGCATAAACTACAGCACCACATAGTCTTTCTCCCAGTATAACTTTTCCCCAAACATGGCAGACAAGAGCATGTTCCCCTCCCATTCAACTAATTTCTCTATGCTGGAAAGACATTTCAGCACAGACCAGGCCAAAAAGACAATGATGCTAGAATAGAGACAGTTGTGCCATACAGGAGATGCATTGCTCCTGTGAAGGCTCTTGTTGCTACTAGAAACCAGATGGGGGGAGGGACAGAAAAGAGCATCACTGGTATTTCTTTACCTATTTGTCTACATTTCTTCTCTCACATATATTTGAGCTGTGTGGAGGAAAGCACGAATGACCTGTCTGCCCTGCACCCAAAAACGAGCAAGCACTGGCCCAATGAGCCCCATCATACCGCCAGTCATGCTCACGAAGGCAGAAGCAGCACAAAAAGTGGGGATGCAAAAAAGGAATGGAGCCCCACACAGACATTGTCACCAGCAGAGACCAGAGCGTTCAGAGATGCTAAAAACACCTCTCCCTAATATAAGAAGGGAGGTCTACAATGAGATGACCTTACAACTAGTAATGTGGAGTAGCACTAACACAGCAAAGAGACAAGAGAAACGGAAGGGAGTGAGAAAGGAAGCAGAGAAATATGGCTCCCCCTTGCCATCTAGAGAGGAGACTTTCTGACCACTTAATTTTGTGGTCTTGTTTCCCTGCTCTATTTCTCATACACCCTTTTCTTCTGCTAACCATCTTCCTGCAAGAATTCCTCACTAGAGGCAAAAGGAAGGGGACCCTCTTGACTGACACAAGGAAGGAGAGATGAGAGCAAACAACTGCATTGCTGATTTTCAGTCCTGCCTCCTAGACCAGTGAATTGAGAGATGTAAAACAGGAGCATTAATTTCAGGGGGGGTGGGAGAACTTTGAGAAGATAAATGCCTGAAAGCAATGACTTCTCATCACCATTTCATCAGATTAAATGATCTCTGAGTGGGTCTTTTGGGAGCATTTCTGCCCCCCCACCCAAATTGCTTCTTAATAACTCTACAAGCATGTCATCATGTTTAGTGGGCTCAGTGACCCCAAGGAGGGTTTGCAGCAGAAGTGAGTGTGCTAAAGCCTATAGAAAGCAACAGGAATGCAGAGGCAGAGCTGTTGCTGCAACCTCAGTTCACCCCTATTACTGGGGTACTGCAGGAGCTCTGAACACTTTGCATATTACGTGATGCAATACCCTGACAGAACAGGGTGAAATGAGGACAAAAGCAGCAGCCTTCACAGCCTCAGTAATGTGCTTCACAGGGTTTGATCGATGCTGGAACCTGTGAGGAATTCTGGATGTTGCTGTATATCTCCCCCTCCCCTCCATTTCCCTTGATACCAGGAAAAAAAAAAAAGTCAAGACTTGAAACAAATCAATGTTATATAAAGAAAATAAGAAGCATGGATTAGACACATACATGTGAAATTCTTCCAAGTTTCAAAACACAATTATGATGGTACATAAACAACTAAGCACAGTTTTTGTCTTGGCTATAAAACTGAGCAGCTGCATTGCCATCCCACCACCCTCATGGCATCAGCAGAACAATCCTGCCACCTCGTGGTCCCAGCAAAGGAGAGAAAGCTGCAAAAAGCCCACGAGTTTGGACAGGTGTCTCACCAAAGCCTGCTGCAACAGGTCGCAGGACAACCAGGCGAGGAGGCTTAACAACTTTTTCTGGGTAGAATTACTTAAAAGAAAATAAAACTCATCTATTTAAAAGGGTCTTCTGCCTTGGAAAAGCTGTTTCTTCTTCTTGGCAAGTCACAACGCATGTCACAGGCACAAGAGGACTGGAGAGCCAGAGCACAGCCATGTTTTGCACGCCATGCTACCAGGGCAGGCACACAGCCTCCTCTAACACTGTTTCAGGGAACACAGAGTGCTAGCTACACAGACACAAAGGCTACTTAAAAATCACTTCATGCAACTGAAGGCACAAGAGGATTTAGGCCTCAACTCCACTGCACCTGCAGCAGGTGAGGGAAAAGTCTGGATACGACAAGGCAAAGGAAACCCCACCTTACCTGAAGAAGCTTACTTCAATAGGAGCAAAAGAAAACACCCTGCAGTGGGACTGGGTACCTTGAAACACACAACTGCACAGTATCTCTCAACCTCCCACCCACTTACCTCCCCATAGTTCAGATTTTACTTGTGTATCATCTCTTGACCACATACCAAGTACTGTAGGGTGCCACTGCATTAGCAGAATCCTTTGGCAGCAGGACCAGGTTAAGCACCCTTCGCCTCCAGCCACCTCTTCCAACCTGGGAGCACAAGCATTTGCCCATATCCCCAGGGAACCAGACTGGGAAACCATTCCACCTGAAAAGCAACTACCCCTCTCTTGCTGCATTAGCTCCCTCACCCAAACAGCAGTGAAGTCATACAAGCACAGAGTGGTGGTGGTTGGAAGTATGGAGGTGCTTTCACCCACCAGGACCGTCAGTCCCAGACCCTGCTATCACCAGCCCTAACTCTGCAGGCTACTCTCTTCTCTTGCACTAGAGCTTTGGAGCCACTCAAGGCACTGAACAGCTGATGACCTAAGTGGCATGCTATTCATAAAACAGTTTTACACTTTTAATATTTGTACACCACATAAAAATCACTTTCCTGGGAGATTACACATGCTCAAGAAGAGACACGCCCTCCTAGCTCCAGAGAGTGATGAGAACGGCTCAGCCAAAAGCACAACTCATTCCTTGCCCTGGCACAGCACAGTGGCAGGGAAAAGTGGGCGGACAGCAACATCATGGCTATGCAAACTAGCATTGGTGAGGGAGGAGTTACTCACAGAACCATACCCGGAGCCCAGAAACTGCAGCCTCAGAGACCATAAAACAAGGAATAAAATGGAGTGCCCCACTGCTAGGATATCTTTTAAAAGACCTGGTATCTACCAAAAGTTTCCATTCTTGTGCAAGGGCAACCAGTCCCCACCAGTACACAGTAATAAGCTAAAAATAAACACCATAGTCCCCCCCACTCCCCTTTTTTTAAACTATTTTTAATACTGCTCTTTACATCGCCTGCATCTAAAGGCAAGTCCAAAGTAGAAAGTCCAGTGATGGTTAAAGACCTGACTCATCTGCCTTTAGATTTTGCTATACCAGCAAGAAGGCTGAACTGCAGACACACACAGGTGTACTGACAGATCTAGCATAGTTTTTGTAGCTTACCAAAACTATTTTAAACATTTTACCTGGAAAGGGCTTTTGCTAGTAAGCACACGTTACTTTTAAAGCTTTTACCAGCATACGCTCATTCCTAAAGTTGCACCCTCAGCTGACACTATCACCTTAAGAAAAGGCTCACCACACCGTGTAAGTGTGTAGGGTGGTATATTAATGAGGATTACCATAAGGGAAGCCAGCCAGCTGATGGTCTCTTGCCTCTCTTGCTCTCTGCTGTTCTCCCTCAGAACGGCCATGTGGATGGCCATTTTAAGGGCATCCACAGAGAACCCTCTGGGAAGACAGACAGCTTCTTAGCGCTGAACACCACTCACTGGAGGAATGGCACAGCCTTCCGTATCTACAGAGCCTTGGGTACCACCAGTCCACGTCTCCGTAAGTGCCACA
Source organism: Buceros rhinoceros silvestris (assembly GCF_000710305.1). Lineage (NCBI taxonomy): Eukaryota > Metazoa > Chordata > Aves > Bucerotiformes > Bucerotidae > Buceros > Buceros rhinoceros. The sequence goes on along the minus strand of NW_010393799.1, from coordinate 43,081 downwards.
GAAGAGGGTGAGGGACATCTAACAGGGCAGTAGCAAAGAGGAAACACTACCTCTGGGACCTAGCATGAAATAGATCACCCAGGGGTGATCACCATATGGGATCTGAGCATGGCTATCATTCAGCAGTGCAAATCTGAGCCTAAATCAGACACAGGCACTCAACTGCATTAAGCATAATTAGCCAGAGCACTTGATATTGGATTTGGAGCCCACGTAAGAACATAAAAGCAGCACACTTTGGCTTATGGCAGGGAGGGATACTTGTTCCCATGTATGACCTTCCAAGATAGACAGGAAGTTACAGTCAGGATAAAGGCACAGAGCACGCACCCAAACAAAGTGAGTTCATAGCAGAAAAGCTTTTTGCATTATTCAGCACAGTGCTCTCAATTCAGTCCAAGAGGCCCTAAAGCCAGCTTTATTTTGCTGTCAAACCATGGCTTGAGTTAACTCTACTAAGAGGTTACAGCCTTGGATTACTCCAACTACAGGCAGCAACGTGTCCAAGCAATGCAATTAGCAACATTATCAATACGGTTTTGACAAGCGATAGACTATAAAAAAAATTGATCAGATGGTTCAATGAAGGAGATGGCAACTTGGATTAGAAGAAGCCTCCCTCGTGCAGGTTTTTACAGAATTATTTTTTTCACTCCTTGAGAATGCCTGATCCAGCGCATCCTTCCCAAAAGCCAGATTCACCAGATGGAAAAAAAAAAATACAGTTTGACACACACTGATGACAGGGTCAGTATGGGAGACCACAGATGCAGACTAGCATCAGCCTGATACAAGGCTGCAGTACTTGACCTAGGAACTTTCTCAGCTCTTTATCCATGTCATGCCATACATGCTGAAATTCTCAGTCTCCAAAATAATCAGTGCAGAGTACCATAAGGCTTGGTCAAGCAACTTGCTGTCAACCAGCTTCAGAAGCCACCACCAAATATCCAGACTCAAGTCCTCTAAAGAGAGTGAAACATTATACAAGGTCCACTTTCCACTCTCCAGAAGAATCCGAAAGCTCCTGCCTAAAAACAGAACTGTCCTATACCCCACTGTAGTAGGAATGCAAACTAATAAAAGCACCATACCAGAGCCAGTCTTCCTGAACAGCATGAGTAACTCTACTTCCCCATGATACGGGGTCTTCATGCAGAATGAGGGCACACACGAGGGGTGTGTGGGAGAAGAATAGCCACCAGGATAAATTACAGCTCATTATTATTGTTATTAATAAAGACTGTAACAAGAGAATAGAAGCCATGCTGACCGCCTTTATAATAGGTACAAAAGCAAAAGAAATGATCAATTTGTCCCCTAGCTACCTCCTTGAAAGATGTCACTTGGGCAGAAAGGAAGCATCAGGCAAGCCAGCAGGCAGACAAAGAAAGGAGACGAGTCAGACTCACACAGAGGAGCTGCCCTCAGCAGATTTTGTCAGGAGTTGCTCTCAGAGGAGAGAAAGCCTCCAGCTGTAATTGCCCACATCCAGCTCCTCAGCAGCTAGAACAGGAGAACTCCGTGATTCTGTGACCTGACTGCTTCCCATTCAAAAGCACTGCTTATTATTTGAATTTTTTTTTTGCAGCCAGTACCCTCACTTCCAAACTCAGCTATATGAGTAACAGTCTCAGCAACCCAGGTGGGCGATGCACTTCTGAACGAGTTGCATGAAACTTGTTTCCAGTAAAGTTAAGATGAAGAATGATAGGGACTGCGTGAAGGCAGCTTGATGTTGGAAGGGAACTAATACTTCAGTTGTGTTTTCTAATGTATTACTGAGATGCTGTTGTTCCTTCTGCATCTGCAGTTAAAAAACATTTTTTCCACATGTTTGGGGCTGGCCCCTTTGGAGAGGTCAAGGGCCTTCCTACAACTCCACTCATTGAACTACTGCACACAGGTGCTAAGAATGAAAAAAAAAATCAGGTCTCAAACTTGCTTTGAAAGACTCCATTTTCCTCACTTTCACATCAGCAGGATGTGAGCAAGTTAGTGGGAAGCAGAACAAGAGAGACAAGACAAACACTTCCAATGCAGAGAGTGCTGCACAACCCAAGGAGAACAGCTTATACCAGCATAACATAACAGCATCATGGCTCGGATGTCTGCCCCATTCCTCTGCTGAAAGTTCCTATTCCCACTTCCAGCAAGAACAGTTCATTTGCTTGATAAGCAGCTGCTTAATAACTTAGTACGGCAAGCCGTGAACTAAGGCAACATAAAGAAGCGCCAATGACAGGTGAAGGTGCAGCAGTTCATGAAATTGATGGTACCTTACCCCACACAGCACGAGAACCTGGTCGATAAATAAAGGTTTAGGTGAAGAGCCCTTTCTCCACTGGAAATCAGAAGCTACCTATGAACAAAATTATATGGATTGCCCTCCTGTAGGCAGGCCCACCTTTGGGAGACACTAACACTCGATACATCCTTCCAATGCACTTGTTGGTTTCAGACCTGTAGAAAGTAAAAAAGGTGCAAAGAAATGTTTCTGATCCCTCCAAGAAGTCCACTCAGAAAGAACGCAGGCTTTCACAGCCAGATCTTGGACAACGTAATCTTTATAGTAGCCTCTAAACAAAGTATTAGTGTTATATTAACAGATACTAAGGCATTTAAATACATAAAATTAAGTCAATTTAGAAAAAAGTTACAGATTCACACAGCACATGCTGAAACATGAATGACATAAAGGCCCTCAGCCTTCAAGGCTGATATTAAGAGACTGAGCAGAAAAAGCCTATAATAAATCAATGTCACTAACTAGATTCTGGAGTATCAGTGGTAAGCAGTCATAGCTTTCAGCCAGGATTTAGAAGCCCTAGTTACTGAGGGGTTATTATGTATTACTACTAATAGTTACAGTGCTAGAAAATTCACTACTGTCCTACCATAATATGAATGTGCATGAGAAGCACACGATCACAAAAGTAACAATGTGAAGTGCAAAAAGTAAGCGTACAGGAAAAATAACTAGTGGGAGTGGTTCTTCATTAGAGCAAATAATGCCACCACAAACACATTATGGTGAGGAAAGCTCTGGCACACGTCCTTGAGAAGGGCTAGCTGCTCAGCCTCCTGTACCGGTCACACTCAACAGCATATGAACTCACAGTGAGCTGTTACGGCCATGACCTCCTCAAGCATTCCTCAGCTGAGGACATATCCCACAAGAGCTCCTCCCTGCCTGCGCACAGCTCCTGTCACATCCCTACAAACATGCCCTTGTTGGTATGTTTGTGGACTAACCTTGCTGTAAGGAAAAAATAAAAATAAAAAAAAATAGTTATGCCTCAATACCCTGCTCCCTCTTCTCCTCACATAAAAGACAAGAAGTCAGGAAAAAACACCTAGTCCTCTGAAATGCTCTGCACCTGCTATTCCCACCAAGACCAGCAAGACTGGAGAGCACTCAGCCCATCCTAGGGCTGGGTCCGAGCAGCTCAAAGTAGCTGCTCATTCTCATCATACTGGTCCTGCAACTCACGCAGCACCTATCAGGCTGGCGAAGGCTGCTCCCAAACGTATTTCAGATGAAGGCTCCCTGCCAAGATAACTCTTAACACAGCTATCATCACTCCATTACATCCACGTCGTCTTGTCTCTAAACTCCTCTTTGGAAAAAAGCTGCTTCCTAACGCCAGCATTAGTTCAATCCCGGCAGCAGCAACAGTAGCGGCAGCCAGCATTTTCAAACTGGGTCATCTCGACATAGTTCAGAGAAGACCTATTTCACACTGCAGTAAAAAAGAGGAACAAACAGGTGGCAGGAGAGAACAAGGCACACGAAGAAACTGGTGACTGTCCCCCTCCCGCAGCATGGCAGCAAAAACTCCAAGGATAACACAGCCACCTTAGATAAGACACCCTTCTCCTGGATACTCTCCAACACATCTCTCCTTTAGGTTTTTTGTTTGTGGGTTGTTTGGGTTTTTTTTTTTTAAAAAAAAAAAACCACACAAACCAAAACACACCCACAATCCACTGTACCTTGGGTGAAATCTATCCCCAACATACACCCCAGTCTTTTCAAACTAAATTGCTTTCCTGGCTCCGATACAAACTATTGCTGTGAAAGAGTTAAAATCTCATCTTCATTTCAATATGCATTCAGGATCCAGAAATACCAACCTGCAGCAATAATGATGAAAGAGTTGCTCTGAGATTTCCACACAGCATTGCAACAGCAACTAGCACAGCAGATGACAAACAAAGGGGAAACTGCAGCTAAGTTTGAAGCAACTCAGCCATTTCTGGGACACACCCCCAGCCTTTGAAGCCTGGTATCTTTTCTGCTGCTCACAATATCGCACTGAAAGTTGCCTCAGCTAAAATTAAAAACTGTATCCCTTCACCTCCATCTTTTGAGCATTTTCTGAAGCAAGAGCAGCTGCTGGGAGAAGTGGCCATGACTATTATTCCTACAGCTAAACTCACACAGAATCTTAAATTAAACACCACTTCTCTCATTTCTGAATTCAAGAAGTTGTATTCTCCAGCTACTGTATTTGCATCCAAGCTTCGCAGCTGCCAGGTTCACTGCATAATATGAAATCTGGATTAGGGATGAACATAAATCCAATTCTGCTTCTCCATTAATCCTTTTTGCTGTCACTGGGACAGCCAACAAACTGATGTTTCTAGGGAAGGAGCACATACAAATGGCAAGATCATAATTTGTGGGGGTTTTTTTGCTATCTTCACTTGAGTGACAAAAAGTAAGCACCCAGCTTCAGTCCCTGAAGTCCACCCCTCAGAGACCTGTGAGTCTTGGCCTTACCAGACAGCTCTTTAAGGCTAACACTTTTCCTACTACCAATAAGAAAAAACCTCATTAACCCAAAACCCAACAAACCTCAACAAAAACAAAACCACCAAAAAAAACCCTCAGACACAAGCAAGAAGAAAAACCCAACAGAAGAAAAGCACAATACATACGCTCTTTCTTTCAAAACCTCCTACAGCACTTAGGTGAGCTTATACATTTGGGTTTGTTTTTCAACAATACTTTTCTCTCTCTGGTGGCAAGGCCTAAGCATCTCCCACTCTCCTGTCCCTAACCAAGGTGGCTGCACTCTCATTGAGCACCAACACCTTTTGTGGGGTTGTGTTATAAACCAGGTTGCAGAAATGATAGCGGTGGGAGGGGAGAGTGAACCAAAAATAAAACCACAATTCTAACTGCTTCAAGAATGCTGTTTAGAACACGATGGAGAGGAGGGACTTAAAAAAAGCAGCTTTGCTGATGCTGAATACACGCCCAACTACACCCTCTCCCTCACTGCCACTGCTGGGGGGGTGGGTGCCTGAGTCCCAGGGAAGGGATGGCTCTCAGGTACCTCTGAAGCATTAATCCCCTCCCTTTTAAATCCACCCTGTTAAATAGAGGCTCCATTTTCTAACAGGGAGATTTTACGATCATTTTCCCCAATCTACTCTCCTCCATTTGTGGTTTTCCACTCACATTTATTTACTGCTAGGGCACCCTACACCCCAAGGAAACCGAAAACTAATGATAATAGTTGATGAAGTTGTAACGCCCACAGAACTCACAGGTCAAAATAAGTGAGCCAAGGGGGAAAGGATATGTCCAAGTGGAAGCCTTCTTTAAAACAGCTATGGCTCAGATACACATTGAAAAGAGAGACTTGCCACACAAAGCATAATCAGACACACTCAGCAACCTGAGGAGACAAACATTTTCCTGTTCTCTACTCTGGCAGTCATTTTAAGTTAGAAAATTCAGACAAAAGTGATTTCCAAGCTTGTTTAACACCCTCTTCTAAAAGGGATACTGGAGAATAATCATAACCTGTTCCATACAAAGATTACTCCTTGAACTATAGTTGGAGACAGGCTCTGGCCACTTACACCTACAATCTGCCCTCGTAAACTTTGGGATTCACCTCACATTCACAACAGAGAACTGCTACCAAAACTCACTCTTGTCCAAAGAAGGCTGTTGACACACTACTGACCAGGACACACTTAGAGATTTGGTTGGGACACAGGCTTCTGAGATCCTGAATGCCAGCTCATAGCTTCTTAGGGTGGAGCATCACCACTCCATGCTCCCAAACTGTTACCCAGCCTGTTGCAGTTAAATAAACCTTGCCCATCCAGACACCACAGGGTTAATAGCCTTAGTAACCATAGTAACCAGCACTTCTTCCTCCATCGAGCCTCAGCTGGCACATTGCTGCCTTCCCAGCATCAGGTTTTTGCAGCACTTTTAGGGACTCCTCCCTTTCTCCCCAGCCACAGGATTTGGCCAAGCACATCAGGAGGATGTTTGAGCACTTGCTCTTCACCTCATTCTGGCACTCCTCCATCCCCATGTCCCCTGGGCACTTCTACCTCCCCCTCTGTAGGGGAAAGGAGGCTAAATACTTTAAGTGCACCAAGGTGGGTGTAATACAAAGTAGGGAGCAAGCTGCAGCCTCACAGGAAGAGTTGCCACAGAGTAAAGGAAGGAGAGACTGGTGGCATGACGATCCAAAGTTGGCATGACGATCAACCATCAGGTCAAAAAGAAGCAGCACTGCAAGGTCGGGGGACCCAGCTGCCATCCACCCGCTGTCCCACAGGTATTAGGGACAGAATGCCTCTTCAGTGATACCCCATAAACTGCAAATCCACTGCAGACACTCTAAGGCATCAGTGAGAACTTAAACTTCCCATCTAGCAGCACACATATTCTGTCAGGAAGAGAGCAGAAAAATGACTTTCAAAACGGAGCTTATCACTAGCAAAACAATACATCTTTTTCCTCTTGTAGTTCACCTTTGAACTGCAGATGCATAAAAGCAATCCTCACATCCTGTCCTCTCGCCTGTTTTCCATCCCTCGCTCCTGGGCAGCTGCAGCACGCCAGCACTTGCTCATTTCTAAACCAACCCAATGTCATGTTTATGGTTCCACCCATTGGCGTACTTGGCACAGAGAGAGACACTGTTGTTTTATTAATAGCTTCATGCTGGCCCAGCTCTATCCTGTGCAGGGTTTCCACAGCATCATTACGATGCATTTTTCATTATTTCTCTCCTCATTCCCCACAAGCCACTCAGAGAGCAGATGCCTGTCTTCCATCTAGCTGTTCCTGCTCCTCAATGTCACCTTGCTCAAGACCTCATTCTTCCTCCTCTCTTCCTGTCTCCTCTACCCTCTGAGACAGAATCCCACCACAACCAGAACAGTTTCCCTCTGTGGCACCATGTTCTCAGAAAGCCTCTCAGAAGTCTCATTTTGCGAGCAAGCTCTTTGCTGGTGTCACGCCTCTTACCACAGCAGATGGGGTATTTGGAGCAGAGGTGGAGGGGGAACACAGCTATTTTAAGTCCAAATGTTCAGGACGACAATTCTTTCTTCTTCAGAAGAAACAGGACAAACTTCCAGCTTTGGGCTAACTTTGTGAACTACTCACTAATGGCGGCAACTGCTATGCAAGTGACCCCTCAAAGGCAGTCCGACAGTAGATACGGAACATGCTGGCACCACTCAACTTTGGTATTAACATGGGCAAGTGGTTTTTACCCAGGATTAATAGTTAACAAGGCAGAGGATGAAAAAAAGCGATCAGTGTGCCAACACATACTATTGTTTGTTTTAATCTTCTCTACTATATCCACCATTTCATGGCATCCAGGCAAAAGGTTTCTCCAACACGATTAAAACATCACTCCAGCATATAGGGTGTGTGGGACCCAAACAACCTTTAACTAATCGTATGAGTCTAGAGCATCAGGTATGCAGATATCTACCAGGTCTTGGCTAACACATTGGTCTTTCCAGGATTCATTTCAGCAGGTTACAGAGGACTCTCCCACAACCTCTGCCAGTTTGACCAGTTCCCTGCCAAACCCATCAGCGTGCCTTGCTCTGAGCATTGTCACAGATCTGTTCAGTGTTTTGTAGCACAGATTCACCTTTAACAGAGGTGGCTTCCAAGAGTTTTGCTGATTGCACAGAAGTGTCCTGCTCACAAAAGCTACCCGTTCATTCAAAGCTGACAGTTAATGCGTGCTACATTAACTTCTGTCTTCACATGAGTCCCAGCCACAGGAACAGAGGAGAGTCCTATGACTGCTAAAGAGTTCACCACAAGAATGGGCACAGGATAGATTAAAGGCTTTGGAGGATAAATGAAAGTAACTAGACACAGGTACCAACTTGCTGCTGACTGGAAGGGTTTGTTCACCCACACTTCAACCTGAACAACAACATTGAGAATGCATGTGCTAGCCAGGATTCATAGTACTTACACAGCCCAAGGGGCTACACCAGCCTCCTGGAGATCACAGCTCCTTCCACTTGCCATTTCACACTGCCAGTGATTCCTCCCACTAAGGATAACACACACGTCACAAAAATCCATAGTTTTAAAAAAGGCATCAAGAAAGAGAAAATCCCTCACTTCCCTGGATAACTTCCAATAGTCAATCATAAAAAATATCCCACACACTCAAGCATTTCATTCCAGTCCATGTGGACTTACTTTGTAGCCATTTATTTGCATCATGCACATCTCTTACTATGTCAAAATTTCCCTTTGAGAATATAATTGACTGCAGTCCCCTTTCAGTTGCTTTTCAGTAAGCTAAACAAACGGGGTTTGCTTTGTTTCCAGTTTCTGAACGGTTTCAGTAGCTCGTCTCTCATCCTTTTCTCAGTTTTTCCAAACTAAAGCCACTATTCTGAGGTTCATTTTCCTGAATGCTGCTGGGTGCAGATGCAGCAAACAGCTCCAGTGACTACCTCACTCTTTACACCCACATCATCCATTGAGTCAAGCAGGACACTAGGAAGCTTTGTCAAATTACCTGCCCACTGTGTCCCCAAAACCGCTATTCAAGAC
>NW_010393799.1:33478-34106 GCF_000710305.1 Buceros rhinoceros silvestris | reverse complement strand
TCAAGACACTTCTTTCCAATCATCAGCCTTGATGCAGAAAAGGCAGAGCTTTTAGTAGTGAGATTCATAACCCTGCAGCTGGTCATTAAGAGCCCACTGCGTTGGCATCAGTCCATGTTAGGAAGAGACCCAAAGTACTCCACGAGACTACTGGTAGCATTCATTTTATTTACCATCCTGTCAGTCTATGGTTCATTCTCAATTTCTCTCCAGAGCAATTCCGTATCAATTCCCATATCATTGACGGAAATGTTGATCATCATCAGCTCTCTTACACATCCCGGTGGACCCCATTTAATTAGGATTCACTATCAACACTGCCAAGACTTGGCAGTGAATTTGAGAGTAACTGAAGAGACCTCCTTGTCCCCTGATGTTCTTTCTTCGTAAAACATAAAAAACCACATTAGAGAACTCTGCTTGTAGTACATTTAGTAAGTGCTCTACAGCCGTTGCAGAGCACTGATGTTCTGAAAGAGGGTCCCATCTTCTACAAGGAAGAGGGATTGAATCAGACTCTCATTCAGTAGCAAATCAATGCCTAACAGCTGGCTGAATACATTAGAGCTATAAAAGTTATTTCTACCAATCAATCCATCTCCAGTCTCAAAAAGAACAAAAGCAGCTA
>NW_010393799.1:21605-33346 GCF_000710305.1 Buceros rhinoceros silvestris | reverse complement strand
CAGCAGGATTCAGTTTTCACAGTTCAGTTTTGAGTAATGCCAGGTAGAAACAGCAATAACCGATACCTTTCGATAGCATTATTTCACACTGACATAAGATAAAGCAATGACCCATCAGACCACTCTTACCCTATTCTCTCATTCTCCACTCAGCTGCCCTCTCCCCATCTGCTGAAGCTTTCCTGCCATCCCAAGCTCCCCTCAGCGACCCCTCCCAATGCCCTTTTGTTTTTTTTTTTTACTACTGCTAAATGCTGAATTTCACAACTCCATCCCCTTATCAGTTAGGCACCTGGGAGATATTTTGTGTGCCATGTACGGCACAAGAGCATCAGGCTTCTATACTGATATTCTTTTCCCCAGCTCTTTTGATGTACCAGCAACACTCCACTGTCACTGAGATTTTATTCATCAACATCATACTACATTTTTAATTACCACTTACGTTCATGACATCTTAGCATATATTATATCCTTTTTATGCTCTATAATATCCTTGCCTATTTTTGTGCCAATTGCCACAGAATATTCGGTCACAGATTATTTTACTCAATTTCACATATCTTCACTCCTTTTCCTCCTCCATTCCCTCTTCCCTCTCCAAGAAACCTGTTTCCTGTCAGGCAAGAGTTAAATGTTCCAAAGCTAAGTTGAGATTCAAAAGACTCCCAGACTTGAGAAGCAGTTATAGGAATCCTCTGTGCCACAGACAAACCATGAACAGTTGTTCCTTTTGGTGGAGGCAACAGTTTCTTGCTCTTAAACCTTTTTAGAGGTGCCTAGCTGTAGATAATAGTCAAATATATACCCCTCCTCAGTCTTATTTAGTTCAGCATCCAATAGCCAGCAGGGAGCAGACAAGACACTACTGGTAGGAGAGAAGGCAGACATGATCCATGCAAAGCTCTTTTTATCTGTAGATCATAGTACCATCATCCTTCTGTAATCTAAGGGGCAGCTTGCTCACTGGAAGAAATGCCCCAGGGCAGAAACCAGCCCTTTCATGACAGAGCCAGTTTGTGCACAGTCTTTGCTGCCTTAATTTGCAAATGCCACTACATCCCCACAAGTGTCTTGCAATGCCTCTTAGCCCTTAGGTCTAGAGGAAAACCAGGTATCAACTTAATACTGCCAACAGAACAACTGCAGACAAACAGGAATGCAAGATTCTTACTCTTGGTCACAGAATCAGCAAGGAGGAAAAAAGGTACAAGCACAAAATCAAAAATAGCTCCTTCCAGCTCCCTCCCCCACAAGCACTTATGTTTAGTTACTGCATTCAAACAGCAGCCCTTTAATCAAGGAGTCCTACTTATTCATGAGGAGAACAACTGTAGCTAGACAAATCTTTCAAACCCTAGTTCTGCCATCTGGCAGCAGCACTGAGACTTGTTCCCAGACACACACAGAGCACTGGTAATTGCCCTCACGTGGAATTCCACGGCACTGCAATTGTTCTGGCATTTAAACCTCCATGGGCTCCAGATGTGGATTTTACATCTTTGTGGGGAAAAAGGTATTACTAATTACCATACTCCTCCAGCCCCACCCCCTCTCCCCCCCATACTTTTCATTTCACTCTCCCCAGTTACTTCTGTCGTCTTCTACAGCACCAGCAGCAAAAAAACAGATCATGTAGGCCCATGGATAAGTATCTTAAAGAATTCATACCAAGGGAGAAAGCGTGTCACATTTCTCCTGCTTTCCCTGCCTCCGTGGATTTGATGCCCTGAGCAGCTGCCCAGTGGGGAATGAAGCTTTTCCAGGGGACTGCTTTGTTGGCTTTTCTTTTTTCAAATTAATTTCAAATCATAATGGAAAGGTCACAGACATAACCTCTCTACTGAAAATGGCAATTTTGCATTCTGGAAGTGAAACGTGTAAGGGAGGGAGGAATGAAAGTATTTGAAGAGACTTACATTTTGCTTCAGACAGATTCTGGTTAGGTGACCAGACCAGCATGCCGAGATTCTCTCTCTCCTGACTTCGCCTTGTGAGCTTGGCTTAAGAGAAAACAGAAACAAACCAAGTTACAGAGAGAGTAATTTCAGATGCAAAATTGATACAAAAGTACCTTATCACACCTCTGCAGCTTTTAATCAAGATATAAACCCCATCCTCAGTCTTAAAATCTTATTTTCCCATTCAGACCTGAAGCTTTTCCTTGTTTCTTTAATGCATCACCCACTACACAACATGACAGATAGTGCACACTCACTCTTTCATGCAGTACACTAAAAAGCAGACGTTAGATCTAAATTAAAAGTTAATTAGTGTTTCTCTTCCAGCATACTTGATTATTTTTCTTCCAGCCATCGTCAAACGACAAAGGGAGCTGCTAGGCTCAGGCAGCAAGCTCCAAGCCCTTGACATCATGAGACTGCACTGCGCAGCTAGATTAGCACTTCAGGGTAGACACACGCTCAGAAGTGAAATCTGGGAGGTCCATGCAACTCCTCCCCTCCTCCAGCAGCCCTTCTATGCCTCCACTCCCCAGACAGACATGAATGCCCACCAGGGTGACACTGGGTGCCCCAGATCAGTCAGGCCCTCTGTGCAACCACTCCAGAGAAGTTCTCATGCACTCACATCCATGCTCAGAAAGCAAGTCCGCTTTTAACCAACTCCAACACCCAGCTGGCACGTGCGCTCTGAAAGTCTCAATTGAAGAACCACCACTGTAACTAGTTTGAAAGAGAAACCCCAAGCTAAGGTACATTTCAACAGCAAGTTCCTGTGAATCTGCTGGCATTCAGTCACACACAGTCAAACAAGGAGGAGGACGAGAAGAAACTTGCTGCGTTGAGTCAGCACACACACACAGCCAGCTCAGCTACCCACCCTGGCCGAGAGAAACTTGCAGGTCTTGTTATGAACGAGTGCCTGCAGTCCTACTTCCACTACAAAATGTCACATAACGCTGAAGTTTTATGTAATATTTCATCACAGTGCTATTTTCTCTGCGCTGTGCAATTAGCCATATAACCACCGCTTCAAGATGCGTTAAACAAAGAGGTCACAAAATTACATTACAATGCTATGAACACTCATGGTTTGACTACTGTTTTTAACCTGAAATCTGCTCAGCTAAGAACATTCAGGGTTTAGATAAAAAAATACTTTAACATTAAAGCACAAATAGCATGTATTAAAAATAAGCAGTTGTCAGCAACATATTGACATTGAACTAACAAATTTTTTTCACGACAAACACCACTGATTATCTTTCACAAAGTTTGGTGGGCTTTTTTTTTTTTTTAGAATAAGGTTGGCAACCGCACATAAGATGTTTTGTGCACTGTGCACATTCATTAATTCCTACAACAGGCAGAGAAACAAGAGCGAGGAGAGACCACCAACAGCCTCTGGTGGTGAGAGATAGGGTGGAGACCAGGTCTACAGGGTGTCTGAATTTGAAATTACAATACTTAATGTAAAATTACAGCTTTATAATAAAAAAAGTCTTGAAACATTGGGGATTAGATTTTTTTTCCTCACTCATTTCAAGGCTAGGTCCCGAATGCAAGGAAAGAGGCAACCTTATGCCTCCCCTTTATTCAGTTTTGCTCCTCACTCTCCCTACCCAGGATGGTCTATCCTACTGAAGTCTAGCATAGGATTCAAAATGAGGAAAGAAAAAACTCTCTCTTCTCACTTTTCACTACACTGAAAAGCACATTCTCATCCCATAAGAATAATCAAAGATAGAAATCATCAGTCAGGTCTCCAGGAAGTTAAACACTTTCCACCCAAACCCCAGTGCATCCCAAGTAAACCATGGCAGTTCAGGAGACTGATGTCCAAATTCTGCCAGTGAGGTTTAACACTTAGCAAACTGCCAGCCTGGCTTTACCACAGTCTCACCTGAACTGCCAAAACCCACCTAACTCATGAAGACGGAAAAGTTTTCTCCTAATTCAGCAGGCTGAACCTCCTCCCCAACACGTCAGGTGCACATCTCAGCCTGGCTGTCCCTTTCAGGAGCAGCACACTGCTAGTTCAGCTTACCCACAGTGAGTGGGTGAAGTTTCACCTCCCACAGTGAAAACCCCAAGTTACACTTTGGGGCACTGCAGAGAGAGGGCCACAGCCTTCCCGGCTGTGAACTGCAGCCATCCCCGGGAGGTTATGGCCAGTGCAGGGAGGTGCTACGGGACCTCATGGCACCCAAGCAGTGTTGGTGAGATGTGTTCCTTGAATTCCAGAGCTCCCCCTCTAGACGCCCAAGACCTCCCCTTTGCAAAGGGACTGCTTTGGGTTAGGAGCTACCTTCTCCCAGCCCCACATCCCCTCCCTATGAACCAGGGTGAATCACCCTCTGGGCCTCACACTCAGAACAAGAACTCCCTGTAGATGCCAGGCTTCACACAATCCTCAGGATCCCCTTCTGCCCAGTTCCCATAGTCCAGCTTCTTCCCCTCTGCCTCCTTCCAGCCTCTTGGTAGCAACAACCAGCCAAGTTACACTACACTTATAACGGGGTCTGAAGTAGTACCCTCCAATGTTCCCACAACATCTCTGACTCTGCTTCTCCAGCCAAGCCCACACCTGTCCACCCTCAGCCTTGTTCCTTGACCAGTGCAAAGTACACAGTAGGGTTAAGTTAAAACTCATGCTTGTCTGAAAAAAAGACAGAAGTACCTGAAATGCATATAGAAGGGCAAGGTGGGTATGTTCGTCAAACATCCACAGAGGCTGAGACTGCCTCCCTAATATCAGGTGACTTAGCCTGCCACCCAGCATCTTCACCTTCCAGCACATCCTCCCCATCACCCCTTCTTAAGCCCACAGGCCCCACATTTACTGTTTCCTGCATGCAAGGCAGACACAACAGGCATTCCTCCAAGTCCAGTGCTGATCCCATCATAAATACACACAGCACAGTACTTCTGTTTCATTATGTAGCAAGGAAGAGCTTAAGAGCTTGCTCAGAATTTGGAAGCACATTGAAATGGATATTTCAGAGCAACAGCCACAAGAAGAGAAGAGAGGACTTAGAGCAGAGTGGTTATTACATCCATTCCTGCACATTTCCAAGCACAGCTGCAAGGTTCACCAACATGGGGGAATTCCTTCACCTGTTCCCTGCTTCCAGACAAAGGATACCAGGGTGAACTCAAACCCTCTACGCTTCAGTGACAAAGCTAAAAAGTGAATTCAATTTAATCCATTATATATTAATATATATTAATCCATCATATTAAAATAGCCACATAAGGAGGGCAAGGGTTACTCTTTTTAAGGGGAACAGATCAATTTGGGATCAATGGGGTTTGCTTAAGTGACTGCAGTTAAACCAGTGCAACCTGTGTTTAGAGAAGCTGTATATTGGCAGACGAGATCATCTGACATTTTGGCTAATCCTGCACTTTCATCTAGGCTACCCACCAGGTATTAGTTAAGTCTGTCATAGTTATAGCTCCCTATCACAGCTGTTGTGGGAGCAAACACTCCATAATCACTTTCCCACTGCTGGCTCTCCCGTTTTTCCCAAGGCTGGGAAGAATCATGGATACTTCATCCCATCCCCAAGAGGGAGCTGGCCTACTACAAAGAGCAATCCCTAAATTTTGTTCTACTGTCAAAATTCGCAGGGGATGCAAGCTCCCATTGCCTTTACCCAGTCAGAGATGTACAGCTCCAACCAGACACGGTATCATGTCACTTTTTTCCACACCAGTTCCCACCCTTCTCTCTTCCCTCATCCCCAGAATATACCTCTACCCTGCATGCTGAAACTACATGCTGAAACACAGGAGGGAACCAATCCAGATTAAAACTCACTTGGTGGAGAAAATGCTAATTTCAAAGTTGGTCCTATTTACAGATGTGATTTACTGCACAAGCCCAAACAGTACAACTGTGCAAGTGAGGAGATGAGGCAAGGCAAAACACCCATGTATGAATATTATTCTAAAAAGAAGCTGTGGGAGCTTTTTTTACTCCATGCACGTCCCAACACTACCACCCCTGCTGGAGCTGTGAGGTCACATCTCCAACCAGCACATAGTTGACTCCACAGTGTGTAGGAATATATTGATTCGCACATCAGAGGGACAACACGACCACTGGGAGTTCCTACCACTTCTGCCCACAGGCTGAGGCTCTCCACCTCTGGGGGCTGCCTATGCTAAGGCACAGGCCTGGCACATGCAAGAGCAGCACACTGCAAGACGTGAAACTCCCACCTGCAGCAGCTACAGCTCTTCCCCAACTTTTGGAAAGCTGTTGCAAGATTGCCCCACAGAAAAACAAGACGGAGGTTTCAACCAGCAGCAGCAGTCAGTTCAGATTCCAAGAGGTATTAGGCTGATAAAAAAAAAAAGTACCTTGACCGAGTCTTTAAAGTATGCCTTTTCACTGCTGTGAAAGTTTCTACAGAGGACAGCCTCACTCCCAAGCATCTGTCTGTCCAATTTTCACTTGCATACAGAAAGATGTCAGTCCTGTTCTCCCACTACCACCCACAGAGTTTAAAGCCTCAGGGGTAAATCCACCTTAGACCCCATACCTGAGTGAAGCTTACATAGAAGAACAACAAAGAGAAGAGTGAGACGAAAGATTCTTTTTTTATATATGTACCAAAAAAAAAAAACCCCAAAAATCCCAAACCAAAACTCTTAAAACCCACTCCCTCCCAGAGCCACACTCCTCTGTTGCATTTACTCCAAGTTCGAGAGCAGAGGGTCAACCCTGTCAGGATCCTGTACAGAATCAGGAGAAAGACAGAACTTGAAAGCTCCTTGCAAGGAACTTCTTAAAAGACATCAAGACCTAAACACCCTCATGAGTCCTCTGATGTGTCTATTACTTTAAACGCTGAGTCTGGATCACCACCCCACACCAAGGAATACACCTGCATCTCCTCACATCTGATGGAATCTACTGCAGCTCTCATAACTTTGTATTTTCTCTTAGGCAAATCAAAGTTGTACCAGTGCTGGAATTGGGACTGTGAGTAAGCTCAGTGTAGAACACGCTGCAAAGTTTGTCTTCATGAATACACTTGTATTGACATGAAACCAGATTTTTGTCCAGGGTCTCCCCAGAACGCTGCGAGAACACCAAGACACGTGCACATGCCCTGCAGACTGCAAATGGACAACAAAACAGGGCTGAAAGCAACAAGTGTGCTTCTCTCCCCACCTCTAGCAGGGTGCTGTGAAGTCAGGACACCTGACAGTGAAACGGGTGTATCTCCAAACAGAAACTACCAAAGGCCACTGCACAGTACATATGAAGTCCCCACAACATGTCAGAGAGTACTTTCCCAATTCCAGGTTAGCAATGGAGCAGCTGGCATCAGTACAGAAAGCAAGCTGTGCCTGGCAGTACTACCACTCCCTTCCTCCCATCTGAATCTCCTTTTGGTGAGATGAACTAAGAGGCTCGGAAGAGGCCTGTCAAAAGGCCAAAGGATGAAGCTTGCACTTCACAGCTTGAATCTGTCCAACACCTCACCACTTCTGAAGGGAGAGGAGGTCCTGCTCAACCAGCATTTCTCTGCCCTCCTGACACATGCTCCCTGCCTCTGGCATTTATCCCTCCAAGCCAACTGTATTCGCTGAAAGTAACCTGGCAGAACAGAACCCAACAGCATTTTCCTCAGTTATTCAATCAAATCAGCTAGCTGCAAGATGAGACAAATGGCCAAGCAGGTGAACACGGAGCAACAGGCTCATGTGGATGGGGGCCTCTCCATCTTCAGCCTGCAGTTTCACCCCAACACAATGGTTCAACAACACTACCACAAAAGAGAGGGAGGAAGCCTGTTTTCCATTCCACTAGCACCAACACCTACTTGACAAACCAAGGCAAGTTACCTATCTAAGCTTAAAAAAAGAAAACAAACCAGAAAGCTACTAGCTTTAACACATTAACTCAATTCCTAGTTCTCTACCACATATTCTAAGAGACAAGGAAGGGGAATGAGGAAAGTAGGAACAGGCAGATCCCCTGCCTCAATCACAGCACCAGTTTAGGGTGTCTTCAGGACCACCGGTTGAATGCAGTGTACATGAAGAGCAAGCACGAAGGCAACAGAGCCCAGCACCGTACAGCTCCAGCCTGACACATCCCACTTTATTTTTCTTCTCCAAGCTAGAGAAGAAAAGTGCTAGAATAAACTCAGTGGGAGCTGAGGCCTCTCAAAGAGCCACCAATCACTCTGTCACCTATTCTTCTGCTTCTGTGCAAGGTGGCGGTGCCAGCTCCTACTTGAGTTCCTGCACTTGAGGGAGATGCTCCATCTTTCAGCTCACCCCAAGGATGCTGCTGTTCCAGCCATGGCTGTGAGCCATTCAAGAGCACTTTACACCTTGCTTTTGGCACCTACACTAACCCCTCAGAGAGAAGATCCTTGTCTCCTGCAGACACCAAAGAGACACTTTGCTCCAAGCTCCATCCTGCCCAAGTGTGGATGAAGCTCTGTCAGGAGACCTCCACAGCCTTATTACTTCCCTGTAACACTTTCAGTAGCCTCTGATGCATGTTTTTTGCTGTTGCTGTTTGCACAAGGCATTTCAAAGCCATTGAAGTGCTCGGCATTTCAAAGCAAAACACACTCACATATGACTCTGCTAGAGCACTGCAACACACACTATGAAGAGTGGGAACTGACTGCTAGTCAGTTCCTCTGTTACTTAGAAATGGCAAAAGGTAACTCAGAAAAGCATATCCACCATCGTCATCATCACATGCTTGACAGAGATACACACTCCTGTACCTTCTCTGGAAGGCAAATGTAGGCAAATCAAAGTTTAAAAAGCACCTGCCGTAGGAGCACAGGGAATTCTTTAGGCACTGATCTTTTGCAAGGCAGCAGGTAAGAAAAGACTTCCAGATCTAAACAAAGTATTTCATGAAGTCATTGAAGTTTACACAACAACTACTGAAATCCCCAAGGTACAGGATGGCAAGATTCCCACCTACAGAGGCTACTGCATTACTAAGAGCACTTACTAATCCCCCCATACCTGGTACTAACTCATTTTTAAATCACATATTGCAGGTTTTAAAGGAAAGACTAAGAAACATCTCTTCATTTTAATATGCAACCCTCAGTATTATATATAAAACATGCATAGTATAATACCCAAAGGTGAGTAGATGGTTTTATTGTCTGGGGAAGAGCTGCAGCTGTCATATAATAACGTAGCTGTTGAATGCTGCTTAAAGCAGTTTTGGACTAAGTCTAAGTGTATTTACTTCTAATGAAGTGAGATTAAACAAGGGCTTCCATTCCCAACTCTGCATTTCTTTATATTTATTGCATAGGGTAAAATATCCTGTTTACAGTACCCATGATGACTGTTAAGCAAAATAAGACAAGGGAGGCACTGGCTCCCATAGTTTAAAAAAAACTCGTTCTCCCTGGTTCATGGATATTACTCCGCCTCACAGTGTAACTGTAAATGTACATCTGCAATACAGTGTGGCACAAAAGAGTTCATACAAAATTGAGAGTCAGAAGAAAAGCTTTTCCTGCCTGCCTTCCCCACTGCTGGCACTAGTATCCCAAGCAGCAACTCAAAGACATTTGAAGAACTCTCCTGCCCATCTCCACTTCCTTCTGCATGTGACTTCTCCCTGAGGCAGCAGATAATGCTCGTGATCCCCTTTCATTCGTGTTTTCTGAGGACTGCCTAGATATAACAGCTGGCACCTCACAGGAATCTCATCTTTGTACAGACTATAGCAGCATTAAATGCAGCAGAGCATTTTAGACTGGAAACCTGCAAGTTAAGTAAGGTTTTTAAATCAAAAAGTTATAAATTAAGCAGCAGTTAGGTTTTCCTATACACAACTACACCTGGCTAGCACTATAATCTACAAGCAGATAAAATTGAGGGCATTTTTGTATCAGACTAGGGAAACAAGTGACTGTTTGGGTTTCCATACAGAGCAGTAGCACTGGAAACGCTGGTTGAAGGGCCTTAGTGCCTCAGAATAACTGTAGGTGCTGTGCTACAAAAACCCACGATACCACACATACAATGTGAAAAATATTGCTTTAAAAATTACCCAGTTAAAGATTAATCATCCAGCAGTGATTACAAAGGTCACTTTGCAGTGATAAAAATTATTACCATTAGAAGAACTGGAAGAGAAAATGAGAAAAAGCATGGGCAGCAATACAGTTTCCTTTTCTTTGAAGTAATCAAGTTCAACCCCCACTAAGTTTGAACTTCATATTTTTATTTTAAAGTTTAAGAACGTATCTGATCCCAGATGCCTTTCCAGTTTAAGAGCTAGCAGTAAAGCAAGAGCTGTGGGCTACATTTTGCCCAGAGCCCAGGCCAGACCAAACAATAAAGTCAGAACAGATGTTAAAGCCTCGCCTTGATTTTTTTTTTTCCTTGAATAATAGGAGTCCAGTCGTTCTTTTCTGCAAGCAGGTGGCACCAATGTGCAGCCATAGATGAGGTCTGAATTACTATACCAGCGAACAGCCTTTCAATATACGCTCTAAGTGTGTAAAATTATTTTTTCTACATGCATGCAATTCCAATCTGAGCTTCTGCAATCCACACAGGAGCAGGAGATACATTAACATATCAGAAACACGAATATACCCCACACACACACTCGGCATTGAGAAGCACACCTCTGTTAATCACGACAGGCTTTTGTCTAGACATGGCTGGGGTTTTGTACTGAAATGTGAAAGGGCTGGAGTTCATTTAAAGCGATAGTTAAGTATAAAATCAAGAAGAAAAAATGCACATTTAATTAAGATTCTACCACACATCTCTTGCAAGCCATTTGAAGAACAAAATTTGCACAATCCACTTTTTTCTAAGGAGGAGGGCTAGTAACTATGCTACAGTGATCCTGAATGCACAGCCAAAAAGCAGACAACCAGAACAAAGCAAAGCCTGCAGTGCACACATCGGCTTGGACCTATGAGGCTCACTTGCCCTTCCAAGCACAGTTCTCCCCCCTCAACATCACAGAGGGCATCCCTGGCCTCCCCATGCTGCCAGAGCCACAGCAGCTCCAAAGCTCCATCAGGAGGTCTGGGATGGGACTGGACACATGCCGCTCCACCAGTCAGTAATAACAAAAGCAAGCACCACACATGGGGCCTCATGGGCTCCTCACACCCTACAGCTACTACCCCACAACCCATGGCTGCCACACTGGGCCCCACGTCCTCTCACCAACCTTGGGAACGCCTGCACACTCACAACCCTACAAAAAACCATCAGTGCAGGACCTCTACACAGCCACACAGCAAAGCATTTTAAAGTTTTTTAAAAATAAGTAAATGCATGCACACAACTACTTCTGAGAGCCAAGCTACAACGAGCTAGCTACTGTTGGTTTCTGTTCAATCTCCCCAAATACTGCCCCAACAAGAAGGTATTTCCTTCCTTCTCTCCACACTATTTCCCTTCCACTTTCATTTAGGTGACCAAGAAGCCACACAGGCAAGCCCACGTGTATGCGAGTAAGGTCCACGTATAGAATTTAATATATAGAAAAGGAACAGCAATAACATAACAGTTCCCTCAAGTGCCAGGTCTCATCCTGCCTGCAAGTATCTAGGCACTGCCAAATCTATTTGAAGCCAAATGGTCTACTGATGAGAAAGCAAAGATAAGGTAAACACGTCTTCCTCTCTTTCCATCATAGATCTTAATTCTGCTGCCTTCCCTGATCCTTGACAATCAGCGACTACTACACAGTTCCACATTCATACGGTCTTCCATTTCTTTACTAAGCCAGCCTTCATCCCA
>NW_010393799.1:1366-21441 GCF_000710305.1 Buceros rhinoceros silvestris | reverse complement strand
AGGAAAAGCGTTTGGGACAAGTCCTGCCCATTACTCACAGGCAGCACTTAGAAACCAAGACCAGGACTAGCAGAGAGACTTCCTGAGCCTGGCACTGTATCTGCATCATTGCATTTAATGGCCCTTCATAGGAGGAGGGGAAAAAAAGAGTCCATCAAATCATCTAATCCTTTTTGAACCCATTTGTAATTTTGGCATCTACAACATCCTGTGGTAGAGTGCTTCAATTTAATTATATGTTTATTGTCTGAAGGAGAACAAAGAAAGCCCATGCACACACTCCCTCCTCGGCACTGAAGCTGCTACCCAGTCATTTCATTTGGTGGCCCCATTTCCTGTCTTATAAGAAGCAGAGAATAACTGCACCCTGACAACCTCCTCTGCGTCTCTTGCTGTTTTATAGACCTTCTACCACACTCCTCTTCAGTCATGTTTTCCAAGCTAGACATTCTGGGCTTTCCTGCCTCTCCCTCATACAGAGATAGGAAACAGGAACAAGTCCTGTACTTTATCTGGTTATCTTACAGCTCCAAGAAGCATGTGTGCATGGGGGAGGGATAGAAACGGGGCACAACCAGAACTGTACGCAGTGTTCAAGAAAAGGGTACACCACAGGATTTATAAAACATGCCATAATGAGGTTCTGTTTTGTTCTCAGATGCTTTCATAACAGCTTTTAACAATACACTTGCCTTTTCTCTGTTACCATTGAGTTGATGAAAAAACCACTATGACTCCCAAGATCTTTATCTGGAAAGCAACAGCTAATTCAGAGACCACTACTGTACACATACAGTTAAGGCCCCCCCTCTTCCCCCCGAATATGACTTAGCACATAACAAGCGTCACCTGTCATTTTTATAGCCATGCTGTCACACAGCTGAACAGGTTGCCCATTCCCCCCATTCAGCAGATACCCAGCCCCCCCCGGCCACCACCACCATCCCCCCCCCCATTAACATACTGTCTTTTACATGCTGACAAAAGGACACTCCAGCTGTTAGTAGTAAAAATAAAAAGCAAGAAACAAAAATAACAAGAGATGTAATTTAAAATGGAGAATATACAAATGCTGCTTTATTCAGAGAGTGGAAGTGCACGGTGGCTCCTCTCCAACCCCCAGCTCCAGATCACCACCGGATTCCCAAGGCTTCTTCCCCCAGGAGGCATGACACAAGAATCAAAAAGTCAAAGGACTTCTCAGACCTTGTTGCCCCCCCAATTCCTTTCCTCATGAATCAGCAATGCTGTTCAGACCACCGACCCTATTAGTCTTCACTCCCCAGCACCTTCTGGGGAATGAGGAGAGGAACTTTAGAAAGCCTGTTCATAAAGAAGACCCAACTGCCCTGCAAAGCTTCAAACTTGGCCTTTATAGGCTTGCTCAAGCACTGGCAACCCAAACAAGCAGCATTTTACTCATCTTTCCCACACACCAAGGACCAGCTGGCCTGTTTCTATTGCCCAATGCAAGAAGAAAGAAAAAAAAAAAAGTCAGTCTCAAATGTTTGCAAAGCAGAGAGATTACTTTTTGTTATTTTTAGCAACACCTCTTCCCTTCCCCACCCATCGAGAGTTCACATGACAGCATCCTTCTGAGATACCTTACACTGAGCAGTGGAAGTAACAAGTGCCTAGAAAGTGACAGTGATATAAAAATGTAGATTCATGGTTAACAAAAGTAACTGATTTACTTTTTTCTAACACACTTCAAAAATCCTTGCCAAGAGATAATCAGGAACAAATCTAACTAGAACCTCATTTCCAAAGAGTATGGGATGCGGGCACTCCTCCTCATCCTACATCTCAGGAGCTCAGGAAAAAAAAAAAAAAAAATCAAAACCAGCTATGCTTGATAGCTTATGAACTAAGGCTGCTGGGCAAATGTGTTACTGCTTAGGAGGCCGCCCCTCCCAACCTCAATTCCCCGGGGGACGGAAAAAAAAAAAAAATCACAACCAGCTATGCTTGATAGCTTATGAACTAAGGCTGCTGGGCAAATGTGTTACTGCTTAGTAAGCCAGTACGGTGACAGGCATGCAGATAGGACACGCTGGTATCTCCATGCAGACAAGAGTCTACTCAAAAGGTCAAACGAGAGAGAAATTCCATGTTACTGTACTCCTGCAGTGCAAAATCATTTTAAACATTCAAATGAATCAATCAGCAAGAGCTAAGCACAGTCAGCTCTCAAAGACAGTAAATATTTCTCAAATTGTTATTAATCTTTAAAACCCAAGTCAAACACCAACATATATTTCAAGGGTATAAGCAGACAAGTCCAGCATATACAGTGGCAGACACACATCCTCCAAACCCAGGTGAATGCTGTGGAGAGGCTGGACATGCAGGAAGTAATCATCGAGGCACTGCACTGCTGGAGGTAGTGCCCTCCAAGAACAGCAGAATCAGACCCTACCAGCACTCCCACGGGAGGCCTCACCTCTGTGCTGGACACCTAAACTAACTCAGCCACTTCTACTTGAAGCTGGTTTTATAGAGCTTACGTGAGTGGCCTGGCTGGCAGAGCAGAGATAGTAATTCCAAAAACAGGACACAGCTTCCTCCCCCAATGCAGCCATCTCTAGAAGCAGACACCTCAGGCCAACGTGAGCATGAGAAGCTTATATATCAAATCCCACCCAGCACTGAGTCATGCACCGTTGTGGTGTGCAACTGCAATCAACAGGCTGTGAGCATGCCCAGTTTAACCCACACAAATCCGACTTTCCAACATCTGTGACAGTTACATATCCTCCACTCACCCCCATCCATGAGAGTCTTCCAGGTCCTTATCCTCACAGCACCCCTACCAGCAGATGAGAGCTTTTATCAACACACACACACAGAGCACCGAGTACCAGGCTCGCAGGAGTTGAGCCATGTTTCCTGGGCCCCGTGTTAAGTGCTCCAACTGTGGGTCACCCTTCCTCATCGTCCCACCCCCAGAAACACGGAAATCAAATAGAAGCCCATAAATATCACATTTGTACTATTTCAAATCAGAGCTTGAAAACTCAGCCTGCTTCCAGCTCTCCTTGGAGATGACTGGTGTATTCAATAAGTCACAAGCTCTCCAAAGCACAGACAGTCCCTCTCCTCCTGTCTGTATGAGGCCTGGCTCAACAGGGTGCTGTAAGGATAACATTCAAACCCAAAAACACAGAGTCAGATTTAAACTGCCCTTGAAATGCAGGCAGCTCCTGGATCACATTTTTTCCAACAGATTTCACAAGTCACTTTGTTTCTTCCCATTTTTGCCAAACTCAGAGGCACAGTGAGGACTATATTTAAAATGTCACAAACAATCATGGCAAATCTTAAAATCTTGGTTTTAACATTCAGCTTTTAGTAAAAGACTATAAAAAAATAAGTTATCTGGTTCCTCTCCTTATCCTGCCTTCAAAAGAGCCTCAGAACTAGTTTGCCTTGCATCTACATTAATAAGTTCAGAGCAAGAAAGCAGTATGGTAACTACAAGAGAGGCTAGACAATTCATCATTGCTCCACACCGAGCACTGCCTTGCACTCATTCTGCACTGCTGTTCTGCCCATACTCATTACACTGAACATAACTGATTCTAAAAGGTGCCAGGTAACAGTGAACCTAACCCCGAAGAGACAGGCTTTCAGCCAGAAGGAGCAGCAAGTACACTTGCAGCCCAGAGGAACAAAACAGAGGAACAGCCCACTGAAGATGTATTTTCCCTGAGCTGCCTCAGCTTTGGGATTACGAACGCTCTTTCTGCAGTGCTGGCATTTGCATACCGCAGCATATTTACCAGGAAATCAATCAGGACACAAGCACGAAGGTGAACACAGAGAAGCGGCCCGTGGTGCTTGGGGTGCCACACAGAGAAGCACACGGCTTTCTGCTCTGTTTAGATGCTCGAGAGAAAAACAAACCAGTTATGACCTACCCACGTCTAAAGCGTGATCCCTTTTCCCCACCCCCTGTAACAAAGGGGACAGAAGTTTGCAGGCACAAGGCCTTCCAAGCTCTCGAAAACGCACCCACCACGTGGTGAGCGTCAGGAGCAGAGCTCACACAAAGAGCCCAGAGGCAGCAGGAGACCGAGGGGAGAGGGCTGGGAAAGCCCCGTCAGCCAGGAGACAGGGGAAGGGGAGACCGACCCTTATTCTCCAGCCATCGCCACAAAGGAGAGAACACAAAAGGGATGGGTGAGGCTAAGCAGATAAGGCAAAGCCAGCGAAATGCCAGGCTGGCAGCGCCGATAAACGAAGGAGCCAAGACACGGCTGGACGGAGAAGAGTGCGGTTTGGTAGGGAGCTGAGGGAGGAACCCGGCTCGGCGCTGCTCCGGGAAGGGAAGGGAAGGGAAGGGAAGGAGGAGGAGACGCTTCCCGGCAAGGCAGAGGAAGGCCGTTTGCATAGCAGTTACCTGCCCCGAAGCACGTCCCTCACACCGTGCACACTGTGCCACCGTCCTCCTTGCACACACATACACAGCTACAAAATTAACTTCATTTTACTGCGTTCAGGGCCATTAGTCTTTCCAATCTGAGGACCGAGATCCTATTCAGCATGTAAATGCCTCTTTATTGAGGCTGACATTTTTTTCCATTTTCTCCAGCTTAAAAAGGAGGAAAAACTTAAAAATCCCTTTTTGACACAACTCATGCTCAGGACAAAACATCCCTTCTCTCTCCCTTCCTTCCAAAAACAATCATCATAGTGAAAGCAGCCAGAGCATCCCTGCCTGTGAAGAGTCCACAGGTCTCGTGCTTTCCCTTCCCACAAATTATATAACCAAAAAAAAAATGCAGTGGCCAGCCCCCCACAGCTGTTTGACAGGAATGCAGCTGTGCCTCCTCACACATCAATTATGCTGCCCCACACTGCACTGGACAAATTCAGAACATGTCAAGCTTTTTTTTACCCAGTGACCACTAGGTACCTCCATAAAAGCAAGCAGGAGCTCTCCACAGGGCAACGTACCAAGTTCCAGGCACACAAGGACGCATTAAGCAATGACCCCTGTCCTCCTACATCCAGTGCTACCACCCTGGCTGGCCACTCTGGAGCACTGTCTCCATACTATCTCCTTCTGAGCATCAGTGACCCAATGTAGCCTCTTGTTCTGCCACCAGGTCACTTCAAATCCAAACCTCAGCCCCAGAGCTTGTAAAAAAAGCTTAATGGTGCTTAGACACATTCATACAGAAGTTAAAAAAAATAAAAAGAGCAGCAACAAAGACAAGGCAGCAAGGGAAACAAAAAACAGAGGGACATAAAGAGGACAGAGACTCAGGGAAAGGACAGCATTTAGAAGAGCAGAGTTAGATTCTGCAAAGCTAAACCATGCTAAGGTTGCTGTAGCTTCAAAGTGGTAAAAAAAAAAAAGTCTGTGCAGAGCAGCTTGGAGAACATGACAGCCTTACAGGTGCATATGTGGGCTGGAGCAAAGAAAAGCTGAGACACACTGGCACCAGAAAGGAAAGCAGACTATCAAAGAAAACTACAAGGTAAGGCAGGCCAGGGAATCCACATCATTTACCTGTGGCAAGGGGCTCTGCCAAGTATTCTGAGACACTTGTATCTTCCTCAGAAGAGCTGTGTGTCCTCTTCATTCGTACCCTAGCCTGCCCCTTCTCCATAACCTTCCCAGCAAAATTTATTGAATTACTGAAAGATGACCATTTTCCCTGGTGTCTGGATTTTCACTGGTTGCTGTTTCAATGAGTTTGCTACCTTAAAGGCTAGACCTAAAGAGAGGTGCCATGAAACAGGGACTAACCACCGCCACTCTTAGTGCAACTGAGCTCTAATCTGCAACTGGGAGCCAGAAGTACTGCTACAACACTGATTTCATCTTGCGCATCTGAAAGCCTCGAGTCTTCTGCTGCATGCCACCACTCAAATACAAATTATTACAAATCCAGTTATATTTATGTTGAAGGGTGAGAATGAATGTCAAAATAATTCAGGGAAAGTTGACTCCACAGACTTCTTTCCTAGTCCTCTCCCTACCCCAGAAAAATCCCTCAGCCTCACCTCCCCCTTCTTGCATGCACACAGCCACTCCGCAAAAGCTCTGTACACATTAAACCAATACTTGTTAGCACAGCCAGAGATGCTGCTGGGAGCCTCGGCTTCTTTTAAGGCACGCTCCGATTGGTCCAGTTTTCTAATGATAAAACTATCTGTAGTCAGATATTCATTATGCTGGCAGCGATTCTTTGTATAATCCTGTTCATTAATATCTAGCCTGAATGTACAACAGAGGAGGAAACAGCGG
This sequence comes from Buceros rhinoceros silvestris, assembly GCF_000710305.1. Classification (NCBI taxonomy): domain Eukaryota; kingdom Metazoa; phylum Chordata; class Aves; order Bucerotiformes; family Bucerotidae; genus Buceros; species Buceros rhinoceros. Next base: position 15,182 of record NW_010393799.1, on the reverse strand, counting down.
AGGAGGAAGAGTTCACAGTAAGAGACACCAAGCTCCAGTTAAAAAAATAATAAAAAAATATAAAATATACAATAAAAAAAACCCAAAACCAAACTCAAGAGTAAACCAGCTTCACCAAACAAGACAATTGAAGCTCTTTTCCTACAGCATATTTCTACAGCATCCATTCACTGCACAAGTAACAAGAACATCTTATTCAACTTGCTCCTAAGATCTCACCCAAGCAATGCCTACAGAAGGCACTGGCTGTCTCTACTGGGTCCAAGGGCAAGCAAGACTCCAAGCTCATTCTTGTCAACACTTCCCACATCTCCACTTGCAGAGCTCTGGGCATCCAGCTGCAGCACTGTGACATGCTCACCCTCCCACACCTCCACAGACAGTTCTCCACTATGCTGCACAGCTGTGGGAGCTTTCTGCAGGAGCAGTGATGACACATGCCACTTCACAAGACACAGAAGCAGCAGGGAAATGGGGGTCCCCGAAGTACCAGACAAACCACATCTTCAGAAACTGTCACTGAGCAGGAATATGGCTCAGGCTTTCTCAAAAGCCAGATGATAGATCTCTGCAGCCATGTAATTTTCTCTGGTATAAGCACGTATTTTCCTGGGTATATTCTCTCTAGCTAAGCTACAATCACCAACTCTTCTGCTCCAGCAAGGCCTGAACACCAGCAATGCTTGCAACACCTTGGCACAAGGCAGGGAGACAGAAACATCCCTGATGAGCCCCCTGAAATTTGGGATGTTCTCCTCAAGGTCATGATTATCACACGTACCACCACTGTCTCCAGGCTGGTAAGCCCCAGGCTGGTAAGCCACATGCTAGATCAACTCACATGGCCTCCAGCAACATAGTCCTAACAACATCAGTCTTAAACCTGCAGCTACCTTTTGCATGATACTTCAGACCACCAAGCTGATGACTGCGTAGCCTTACTTGTTTGTGTGTCCCCACAGACAAAGGAGCAAGGAAGCTCCTTACAAAACTCCTTAAAAGACCACTTTCTCAGAGCAGCATTCCAGGCTTGCAGAACGAGACAATCCCATTGCATCTGGTGCTGTCCTGAAGCAGAACCATCAGCTTACATGCAGGAGAGTTTAGATGTCTGTTGCTGCTGAGTTTTGTCTAAAATTGCAAACAGAACCCCCTCCAAAAGCCTCCATTTTCCCCCTTGCACAGAACCCAACAATTCAGCCACAAGTATGAACAGGTTCATCTGAAGACTTTATCAGTCCAAGAGCAGTTCAATAGTAAGTCCCAGAGCCCTCACGTGACCCTCCACAACCTCAGCACTTCTTATACAACTGCCCGGTCAGTGTGTAAAAGTTACATGAGACTAGCACAGATGCTGGGAGAGCAGGCTTTAAGCTAGCCCTGCACAAGAAAAAGTAGTAGTAATTCATCAATGCCTAGTGAGATGCCTGAGCTCTATCTGTTCGAGAATCCTTGCACCCTTGACCATAACACACCAAGAAAACAGCACTCCTATGAAGTGTTTCTACATACCTGTGCTATCTCCAGTAGAGAACTCTGCAGCAGTTTCTAGGAAAGATGACACCAGAGCACCATGGTTTCCACATCTCTGGCTTACTGTCCCTAGATAAATCTTTCTGTGCAGAGTTGGTAAGGCTGGAAAATGTTTCCACCTGACACTCATGGGTGATGCAACCTCCCTCTCCTACATCCTAACCAAGAGCAAAGCTCCTCTGAAGATCCCATCCCATGGTCTACAGGAACAGACTAACTACACCTTTTTCTTGCAAGCCTCACCTTGCTGGGGTGATGATACTGAAGAGCTAAAGCTTTCACTATCAGTTTCCAGGTTGCTTCTCCATTCTGAAACTGAAGGTCACATGCCAGCAGGCTCAGCTAGTGCCCTGCAGTAACATCTCATGCAAGGCAAGGGCACCATGCCTTTGCTCTACTGCACCACCTGCAAGGAAGAATTTCCCCTGAAGGAGCAGGGGAGAGACAAAAGGGACAGGGAACACACCAGGCTATAGTATGGAGAAACAAAATGTAAGCATTTGTCTCTTACAGCAGTCTCCTGACAGAAGGATACTGCAGAGCAGACTGCCCCCACAAGCTGTATGGCAACATGCGCAAGTGGTGAGTTGTTGCTCCCCCATCAAGTTTAGGATTGGCCATGTCCAACTTTACCCTCTGATGCTGGCAGCTTCCTGAACAGAGGTTTCAATTCAAATGTATAGGCTAAGGACATGCTACCAACACCACTAGGAAAGTGGATTTTTCTGCTTTCAGAAGCTCTTCCTCTGCTGGTTCCTACAGAACCATCAGTTTTGGCCTCTAGAAACCTTGCCACAAAGGGAATTTTTTTTTTTTTTAAATAGAAGTAGCAATTACCATCCCTGAGATTGCCATTTAGCTATACTAACAATCTCTTCTCTGGCTGCCTTGGCTGTTCAGCATAAAACTCACTTGAAGCCATTGTGCAACCCTACCACTTCTGCAGCTGTTCAAAAAACGTGGTGAGTTTTCCTTGTCCCTCCCATTTCTTTGTTCAAGGCCACCTACAACAGTATCAGTCTCAGAACTACCACTAAAAATAACCCTTGTGAATTAGAAAGGGAACTTCTCCAGCCACCTGAATCCTGGTAGAACAAGGCACACAGGCAGAGGACAGAGGGAAAGGTCCAAGCCATGTCCCATGTTCTCACAGGTTAGACGCTGTCCTGTCTTGTTACATCCTAATGTAAAGGTGATCAGTCTTGTTCACCTCAAGCACCACCCAGAAGCGTAACATTTCCTGAACTTCTGAAACTTGGGGAGTGAAAACTATTCCTCTCTTTTTACCTGCCCTTTCCCAGAAGTTTTTAAAGAAGTCAGCTGTAGGCACTTGGAACTTCATTTGCTCATCTAGGAATGAGAAACACATCATGCCTAATTAAGTTAGCCCATAAATTTCCAGCAGGTATGCTTTCAAACAAAGCTCTTTAATACAAGGTACATTTATTGCCCTTCAGAAACAAAACTAGAACAGCACACTACAGTAGTAAGTGTATTTGTTACCAGGTGGTGTATCTCTAAAAATGGGAAAAAGGAGGGAGGAAAAGTGTCATAAATAGAAAGTATCAATACTGTTAACTCAAACAGAAAGTTGTATATCCTGAGGGCTCTGATATGGTACGTAAATAAAGACCTAGTGTCACAATGCAAATGTGAAGAAACAAGTACATCCCAGCCTACAGAAAAGTGTCCTTCGCTGTGACATGGCAACAGCAAGGACGAAAAGTAAATCTGATTCCCCATTATCACTAATTGAATTAATTTATACCAACTGTCTTCTTTAAAGGAACCAAACATATTTGAATTCATTAGTGAGAGAAAAACATTCTCAATAACTTAAGTGCAGCAGCAACACTTTTCACTTTTAATCCTAAATATACCTCAAGAATATCTCTTCTAATTTTTCCACACTGGACTTGGGGAAGAGAAAGTGGCTTCTGAGAGCTAATGACTCTTTCTCCCTACCAAGTCCTCACATCCATGACCTCTCCATAGAGATCAAGTGTTGTTTCATGTACTGAATCTTGCCCTAGAGAACTATTTGGCATTCATGAAACACAATGCTATCATCCATAAATCATTCCCAGGTATTATTTACTTCTGGTTATGAGGATCTGTGTTAGTCTGACCTTCTGACTTTGAGCCCAGATTTCACAAGACTCCCATAAAACCTCAAGTGCTCAAGTGCGTTGCAGCTAAAACCCCATGTCTTCTCCTGTGAAGCACTGTTACAACAGAAGCTTAGATAGTCTGCTGGAACACTTCTTAGTCACTGCAATTCTGAAGAAAAAGCTGTATGAAATGGATTTATTTCTGGTTACCACAAAAGTGAGTGGAACGGTGGTGCTATTGGGAAACCACCTTTAGTTCCCTGGAGCAGAAGCATGACATTTTACCTCAGTGCCTCAATTTCCTCTGGCCTTTAACTTGCAGCAATACTCAACACTAGAATACATCCAGAGGGCTAGAAAGTCTAAAGGCCGTTATCAGGACAGCGTTCCGGGCTCCATGGCAGCAAGAATTGCTGCACGTGTGAGAGCCAAGCAAAGACAGCCCTTGGGGAATTTTTACTACAGTGCACTTCAAAGTCTATCCAAGCTACCTCCTGGAGGTAACAGTGGCCGCAGATGCATTCATCCATCACATCCAAAGAATGCATCTCCCAGTATTAACAGTTTACCACAAGCAGATCACCACGTCTGCGGAAGAACAACTTCCACAGCAGACTGAACTCCGAAGATGCCCCTTCAGAAGAAGGCGGAAATAAAATCGGAGTTCTGCAGGAGAGCTGCAGTGCTTTCCAGTCACACCCTTAATTATTTTATAACTTTTCCAGTGTAGACACCAACAGCATTTGCACATCTGGTTCCAGTGCTAATGGAAGGAGATGCTAGTGTCAACCTAGTTACCTGGGCAAGTCTCTTGGTACCTGTATCCCTTTTGTTTGAGACATAGGCCTTTCCAGGAACATAGATACCAGAGATCTCCATAAAATGGTTCCTGGCCTGAGGGTACAAAGAGCAAAAACCCCATTCACTCCAGCAGGACAACAAGAAGGTGTCGTTGGGCTCACAGCCTTAGAGGGGTGTCTAGTAGGATATGAGATGCCTTGCATATCTAGGAAAGTCTGCAGTGTTCCAAACATCATTTAAGGTTTCACAAAACCCCTTTTTAAATAGGAGACCCCACTGGGAAGGAGAAGAGAGGAAGGGGAAAAAAAGCTATTCACAGCTGACTGGAGTTCCTCCCTAAGGCTTATACAGCCTTAACTACAGCAGATTAAACTCACATCCTAGCTCAGCTCATACAGAAGCAGCTTTTTAGTACAGAAGTCCCTGCACATCTGTAGCCAGAGTTGTACCACACAGCTTAAACTTTATTTAAAACAAGCTACTAAAAGAACATGGCAGGAGAATGATACCCATGTACCTGAGCTATCAAAAGAAGTTCCTGAAGTTCTTATACCCAGGAATGTCACTGCAGAGTACAGTTAGTATACCTATAGGTATTACCCCAGGCAAGGACAGCCATAATGTAACTCAAATTTCTGTATAGGTATGGAAGATGAGAGTAAGTTAAACTGCACAGTTATCAGAGAAAACTCACACCACACTATGCCCACTGTTGTAGTGGAAGGAGGCTGTTCTGCGGTTACACTGGTATAACTGAGTCAGTTCAGCAGAAGAACTTCAGGAAACTGAAACTGTGTGTCCATCTTGTATGCTCCTCCTCAGAGGCTGCTGAACTAAGCCTTCTTTTCCTACAGTCAGGTTAAGACAGCAACCTTCAGGCTGAGTCCAAAGATGCTCTGGCATTCTGCAATGTCTCTTCACACACAGTACCTTTCTAGGGAATATTGCCAAGATACAACAGAAGGGCAAGGCAGGACCAACCCCACTATCCCTCAAATCCCATGTTTCTCCATAACGAAACTTGATAGTCATCATGTGCCAAGAGAAAATCTAGATCTAGCTCAGGATGACTGATGCCATTAAAAAGGAATTTTTTTTTTTTAATTCTGGCTGATAAAATGTTGAATGGAAAAAAAAAATCAGACTGAACCACCCAGTTATTTACAGCACTGCAGACTTCCTGTTTTGAAGCAAGTCAGCAAGATCTTCTGGAAAACCCTGGAACAAAAAGCAGTAGTTAAGAAGGGTAAGTTAGTTACAGAGAAGCTAATAATCTATCTCTGTTAGACTTCAGAACAGAGGAAGCTGCACCTATGATACCCTTTTCTAGCAGAATTTAAAAAACTAATGCACAGGGAAAAGAAGGAATAAATTAACTAACTAGAAAGGAAAGTAAGCTACTAGCCATAAGAAAGGAGACTGACTATGCCTTTGTAGTTTCAGATACAAGCCTTCTCCGCTACCACCCCAGCCCATCCTTCCTCGTATGCCACCTCAGTTTACTCTAACCAGGCACTCCAAAAACAGATGCTCAGCACAGAGCCTTTAGGAAGCAGGCAGGCAGAAGTGATACTGAAAAGTTCAGGACAGCAAGTCCTCTGTCCGCTCCAGGTCAGCTACCTGAAAAAGACCACTGGAGACAGCTATCAAAAAGAAGAGCTGAACAAATGAGGACAAGACATTTAGGTTGTAAAAGTTGGGTTGTTCTTATCATAAAAGCTCCCAAAAAACTAAAAAAGATTTTAACATATAGCTAAGCTTTAACTAAGTCTCTTCTCTATTACAATTCTGGAGAATCACAGGTGATAGGATAAGACAATACTGTGGATTAAAACTAGCTACATAAAAATAAAAGGGAGAGGAAAGGAAAAACATCCCACAATTCTTTCACATCAAACTGTGAAAGAGAGGAGAAACGGCAATACAAGGCCCAGCCTCTGAACCAAAGGGACTTGTTCCACTGACCTAGCTGGTCTCTGGCTCATGTTATTTATGCTCTGAAGTTCATGGATTCACTCCACAGCAGCTGAGTACAAAATCATCCCCAGAGCATTCCCAGTACGTATCCTGCTATATTGGCAGAGCTGTACTTTGTACAGCTTACTGATCCACCTCCTAGCAAGTTCTGCTGGTAGAAGGGTGGGGTTTGCTGGCCACACAGCTCTTACATTAGGGATTTCTGCCTGCCAGTGGCTAACCCACGCCTCTAACTCAGAGACAAACTAATGGTGTACTCCACCAGCACAAGCCTGCACACAACCAATAACACCAAGTTTATTTTTAAAGCTGTAATTGATAAAGACACAAGGAAAGAGCTCTGCAAACAGAGCCACCCTGAAAGCCTTTGATCAGAGCCAGTAACACCATACTTAAGAAAGTTTAGGCCTTCAAGAACTGCTCTCAAAATACCAGCAACATAGCTCTCTGCTCCCCTACAAGCCGCTCTACAGCAGAACATGGTACTGCACGCCTCTTCCAAGACCCTGGACCAATTACTGAGAAAGATCATTCGCTTAAAAGCATGAAACTTCAGAGCTGAGAAGATGCAAGGAGCAGGCAGCCAGGCTTCCAGCAACCACTGGACCCAGCGGCTCCATCCAGGCTCCCTTGCACATACTGCACCAAGCAGGGACCAAGCCATGGCACACTTCAGACTTAGTGCTTAGCCCACCAGAGTGTTCATGCTCTGACAATTCAAAAGCAAGTTTCCAATAATAAGTAGCCAGGATTTTTGTCACTGGATGGATGATTATAAAAGCATGATAGACATACCCTGCAAAAAGTCTTATGATAACCAAGGTACAGCTACAGATCAGTTTGTCCAAGACACAAAATGCTCTGCGTAGCTGTTAATACACCTTAAAGAATCACATTTAAGACATTTGAATGCACATTAGCAAGCAGGTTGCTGAGCCAGGGTTTGTTTCATTCTTCTCTCCACAAGCCATTCGCACAATGTGCTGATTAAGACAACAGCTGTTTGGCTGCTGGATCCAGCAGCTCTTCCTGCTACTCTGACTTCTGACCCTCTCTCAGCTCACCTGCATACCCATCTGTCATAACACACATGTCAAACTACAGCCAGGCATACCCAGTCATAGCCTTGGACCAGCTTCTGCTTGTCCATGTCATGATAGCATCTCTTCACAATAAAGCAGGTCACCAAGAGACCTTGAACCCTGAGAGGGGTCTCCTTAAACTATGCCTCCACATCAGAGTAACAGAGCACTCCTTGGGGTGCCCTAAGGCTCCATGATAACTGAGCCTAGGAAGATAATTTCACTATGCAATAGACCATGGTTTTCACAGACCACAGAAGACAGATTTAGGACTTGCTTTTAATCTCTCCCTTTTAAGAGCTGATTGAACATAAGTTCTGTTAAGACTTCCAAACAACCAGCACTCTCACGTTGTACAGACACACACAGCACAGCAGGCTGAAGCAAACCTGAGCTCTACTACCAAGGACTTCTGATGGATGAGGCAGGCACTCAGCACCCTCTGGCTACCTTGCACATGGCTGAGTGACAAATGCTGTGGTGTCTCCAGAGACCAGCTGTCCTCTCATTACTTAGCAGGGGATAGTGCTGGAGCTGCTGTTTAATAAAGATTTGAAATTTGTGTCCTGTTTTACACCATCACAGGGAAAATTAGCTTAGCTCAGAGGCATGAGACAACGGTGTGACTGATGCAGAGGGTGTTTATTTAGGCAAGCAGCTAGAGAGGAGTCTGGGAGAAGCGAACATGCTTCTATTAGCATCATTTGGCATTCAATTCTCCAGCTTTCGCAGTACATGAGGCCTTTCAGTGTGGGAAATTCTGGGCTTCAGGCACTTCCTTGAATCTAGCATGCCAGAACATGCTGCCTCAAGAGTTTCCCTATTCTCTGATATCTTGCATTCCCTTCCCAGATTTCCAGGGGACAGGTCTCTAGATTCTCAGAAAGCCTCTAGTGAAATAGTCACAGAAAAAAACATGAAAGAGATTCTGCCAAGAAATCCAAACCGTCAAAATCTCCTTGTTTAAGGGGGAAGAGGGTTTCTCCTAAGTCAGTGAAATCCCCCTGCTCCAGGCCTGTGACTGCTCCACCATGCCAGGCTTCACCCACAGAAGTGACATTCCAGAAGCAGGGACAACGCCAAAGCAGTCAGAGCAGAGTACTCCTCAACTCCAGAGGTCCCTGGGAACAGTTTTTCTTGCATGAGCAAGCAAGAGAGGCACCATCATGAACTAGAGGTTAAGGTAACTCAGAGAAAAATGACCTTACATGTGCAGCATTGGGCAGCAGAGGAAACCTTCCAGTCCCTCATCACTCCATTACAGGCAGAGAGAAGGCATTTAACTTTGAGACACATCAGCACTGCTCATAAGGCACAGCATTTATTTGCTATATATTTATTTCTCTTCCTTCCAAGCAGCCTGAAAGGGAAATGTATAAATTTAGCTTCTGCCTTCCCTGCTAGAGACATCCCTCCCCCCTCCAGTGCACAAATGCAGGCTCCTCCCCGAGATGGCCATGCAAGCCAAGCACTGGCTGCACCTGCTTTACTCTACAGTAAAGCTAGAGCAAGCACACTGTCTCCACGAGGAATTCACAGTGGAATAGTTAATGCACCTCAGTTACCCTGCAGCCAGAAACACTTTTGACTTTTGGAAGACAGATTACAAAGAGAAATTTCTTCCTGTTTTACCTTCAGAACATGAATTAGTCTGCTGCGGTCAGACCAGACTTCACATGCATCAATTCTGTTAATAAGACAGACCACAAACACTGCCACCTCCTCTCCCCATCTTACTTGTCACCAAGTCAGACAGGGGAGATTCCAGCTCTGCCTCAAAGCGCTAGCTCTGCTCAGGCTGCTGGTTTCTTCTCGGCTGTCTCCAGAAACACACAGGCTTGTCCACTCCACTCGCATCCCCATACTGAACAACACAAGTAAAATAGAAAACAGAGAAAGCTAAAAGGTTCAGCTTTCTGCCCAAGGTCATGCTGGAAGTCAAGCAATGAGTATCCTATGGTGAAACACCTGTCACAGTCTCTGCCAAGTGGAAGTGATTCTCATATGTCAAGATTTTAGGTGACTTTGTTTAATTAAACCTTCTCCCTGCAACCACCTTTTACCTTCCAACATCAGTGTTCTTTGCTGCAGGGCAGTAACCTAAAACAACCTCACCTTCCCACATTAGAAGCCTTGCCCGTTTCCCCATTTGAAAAATCAACTGGAGGACACTTTTTCAGAACAAGGTTTTAAGCCACTAGGCCAAAAGGGGGAGGAAGGGGAAGAAATATCACCACATTACCTGCACACCAAGCTGCCTCACCTCCAAACTGGATTCTCATTCACTGAAGTCCAGCCTCCACTGAGCAAAGAGAAGTGACCAAGCTGGGAGCTAAGAAACAGCAGAACTTGAGGAAAGCTTAGCTATGGAGAACACACATGCAGAACAGACATGCTAATTACTCATCTTAGTACCTGGATTAACTGTGCACTGAAAGTCCTGTCCTCAATGGCAACAGTAGTTACTTTCCCTGTGGCACACAAATGCCCCAAGCTCCTGCGTGGAGGGAAGTAAGTACCATGAGCCATGAAGGCTGCAGGCGATGCCTTTCATTCTCCTCAACCCCAGCACAAGCTTGTACAGTTTCAGTCCAAATGACTGAAGGAGGGCAACTATTTTTCTTTCCCTGCCGCTGCTCATCCTCTCTTGTTACGACACATCTAAGCCCTGGGAGGAACCCATCAGCCAGCTTCACAAGCCATCTTCAGTGGTCAGACATGCCCCAGAGAGCCCTTCAGAGGCTAGTGTCAAATCCCAGCACCCTACGTGCACTTTGCCCCATCACTGCCAATTAGTCAGACATCTACACAGAAGGGACATTTTTGGTGTGTTGAGAGCTTCCCCCCATTCAATTCATGCCAGGGTCTGTCCACAATCATTACTTCATTCTTTCGCTTGCTTCACTAACACTCTAGCTCTGCTTGGCCACAACCAAAGACTATTCATGGCTATTTGGTGGCACTATTCCCACCGCCTCCCTCAACTCTAGCCCATACTCCTCTAATCCATTGTAATTGCATAGAGATAGTTCCCTAGAACGCAAGTTAAATAGCCACTTAAACATCGGCTTGGACAAAAAGATCTTTGCCACCCTACAGTTGTGTGACCCAAGACACATCTGTGAAGTAACAGGGTGTAACTGTACTTCGCTCCAACTACGACAGGGATCTCACGCCTGCCTAACACCACTGCCTGCACAAAGTGCCAGCTCTCACTGAACAGGGTCCTGGGCACGTCTGGCCAAATTCAGTGCCACAGTAACAGGCTGCTGCAGCACAGGCACCCCAGCAGCAGAGAAGGGACCTGTTCTGAAAGCACAGCACAAAAGCAGCGCACCAGTGACTGCAATACTGCTTGTTTTTCAGAGGGGGAGCTTGAGCTGCTGCATGGCACAAGGAACAGGAATGAGCACAATCCAGGAGACCAAAGTTAGGCAAGGACTGTCATAGCCTCAGAGAGGTCTACGGATGCAGATAGTATTTCTGCCTCTGAAAGAGATACAGTGCTTTGTTTCATCCCTGAGCTACACAAGAGTCTAGAAAGAAGGAAGATTAGAGGTAGAGAGAAAGTCATGAGGGCCCCTTAACTCAAACAAATACTTAGCCAAGAACCTACATGGAGCAAAACAGAGATGGAGAAACAAGATCTGTACTGTAAAACTCAAACCTGAATAGAAGGAACAAGAGTTGAGAAGATCCACTCAAAGGTGAAATCAGACGCTAGACCCTACAAAGCACATCTTGCAATTTTACTCAGCTGAATATTGTGCCAAGAGCCAGCCTGCACAGTGACTTAGAGTGTTTGGCTCTTCCTGCATCTGGCTTGGGCACACTCCCCAGAGCCAACAGTTCATTTGGCTCACTCGCACTTCCAGTGGCCTGCTACAGTCCAGCAGAAGCTAATCACACATGAGGTCCCCATGCCCCAACGGCAGTACAAAGGGATGCTGCCTGGCTTCAAAAGACAGGCAGGACAACCAACAAGAAAGTAAAACATACCGACAGCACGGTGGAAACATTCACTTGCAATCCCCTCTACACCTCTATTACAGGTTATGACAAACAAGTCATCAACTTCAAGGTGACCAAGTTCCACCAAGTGGCACAGTGAGTCCAAGTAAACAGTATGTGGTGGGGACTTCACACTTAGCTGATGGTCACAGGAAACCATAAATGACAGAGCAACCACAGCAGATGCCAAACACAACTTGCACCCCCATTATGCATGTCTTCAACTTCTGAGCAAACTACTTTTGGGTAAGGTACAACAAAAGTCACGGGAAAGAAGAGTTTCAGCTGAATGGCTTGAGCAGCTGTGGGGCTGGCAGAGGGCACATGAACAGAGAAAGCCACATCTCTCCTTGCCTGGGAGGAGAGAAAGGAAGGACAGGCCTGATCTGGCTCTCCTATCGCCAGGCAAGATGCATATTTGCCCAGGTTGCCAGAGCAGTACCCAGCCATGTACATAAGCCCTTAAACACAGACAAGAACAGGTGCTGTAGGCAGAAGCAGTAGCTGAGCTCAATGTGGATGTGTCAGGCCTTCAGATACAGCAGCCTTTCTTAGTATGGTACTGTCATGAACGTAGCTTCCCTTCCACCCCCACCCCACCAGCCTGGTTCTCTCTTGATCTCAGAAATTCAACTCAAGACCATATTCTCCAAAGAGTAGGAAGGGTAGATTTGCACTTACCCGAACTGGCAACTATGTGTTTGATCTATCAAATAATAAAGCAACAGAAAGAATATCCAAATATGTTTATAAGAAGCCACTAACAGCAAAAGATTTTTTTTTAATTAAAAGTTTCCCCACTGCCACTTTTCAGCCCTTCTTGGTTGGTCTCTTCCTATTCCCCCCTCCCATCTAAGACAGCTAGCTTCCAGCTCTGCTGACCTTGTGAGTTCTTTTCACATCAATCTTGCACCTTCACTGATTTTTCTCTCTTCACAGTTGCCCTCCAAGACTACAAAGTCTTGCCAAAATGCAGAAGATAAAAAACACATTCTTGTTGTCAAGTTGGCATGCCCCTTTAACATATGGCACACAGAGTTTTGTTTCATCTTGAACTCAGCCACAAAGATTAGCAGCCAGCTCTCATTATAGTATTACAGAAGTTGAAATTTTAGGCTCATTAAAAATTACTGTATTCAAAATTCTATATAGATTCAAGAACACTGGAAGCTACTTACAATTTTTTTTTTTTTTTTAAAATCAAAGGCAACAGAAAGACACAAGTTTCATACAGCCTGGAAGCAATTCTGCTATTTGTTTTAAGCTTTCTAGTAACACAACATGGACTTTGAGTTAACATTTCATTTCAAACCACTTTAAAAAAATATATGATTGCTCTGTGATTGTTCTGCTCCTGTGGACATTTTTGCTGGAAAAAGGAAAGTCAGGATACATATGTTCTTTAGTCAGTACTCACTGATTCTCTCAAACAAAGGGCAAAAAACCCAAGGGCATCAAATGATGTTTCTAATTACCTTTACACTGTTGATGAGAAGCAGATACTTACTCCCTGCTGCACAATCCCCATGCGTCAGGTACTGTAAAACTCATCAGGACCTTCTCTTGCAAACTTGCTTAAAACAAGCTTTATTTTGACCATGCTCTCTACCAAGCCTGTACAATAGTTATTAACCAGAGGTAAAATGACATGTAACAGAACGGTTCTACTGAAATTCACTACAACCGTCATTCCTAAAACTCACAGGTACTTTCTGAAAACATCCCCCCTCTCCACTCCCATCAGATGCACAGAGATTGACAAGATACACCACTGCTAAGGAAACTCCTCAGGAAAGCCTTACCTGGGTCTTGACTAGTACTTCACTCAGGAAAGAGAATTTTAGTTAGCATGATTACGCCCAGAAAGATATGGAAAGATGGATTTCTTTTGAAGGCAGTATCCCGTATCAAATCCATTTCCACCTAGAGAACAGCTACTTAGAACATTTTGTTCAAACTGAGAAATTTCCAGCCCTTTGATTACAAAGGCAACCTGCCAAGTGAGAGTATAAAATTAGCACATCAGTGCAGTAGTGTCTTCCACAGTCTGAAGGCAGCTTCAGTGCCTCAACTGTGTGCCATAGTTTCACAGGGGCAAAACTGAGCTAAGACCAACTAGATTCACTCCTTCCTACCCCAGAGGCTCAAAATCACTTGAACAGCTGTGAAATACAGATATCAAGCCAAATTACACCTACTGATGAAAGGGCAAGAACCGAGTAGCAGTAAGAGTGTGAAGGCAACCCCAGCACACAAGAAGCCCCTGCAACAGCCGACAAACACCACAGTAAGCAAGCAGCA
>NW_010393799.1:0-1277 GCF_000710305.1 Buceros rhinoceros silvestris | reverse complement strand
CTGCAGGGCATATTGCAGCACAGGTGTTTCCCACTGTGGCTTGCCAGCACCAAGTCAATTTTTCAAACCCTTGTTGTAACTTCTGCTCACTTTAGACATGTAAGTTATTTTGAAAATGCATCATCAAAAAAGGTTAAATACAACCCTTTTCCTTTTATTCTCATGTTTGATAAACACTTCAGCAGGCACGTATCCAACTCTAGCAAGCTCTGGGTGTGCACCTGCTCCAGGTTTTGTCCCAGCTCTGGCAGCATGAATTAAACCTGCTGCCTGCTTTTATATAGGCACTATATAGTCACTGGAAGGGTTTCTCCAACTCATCTCTTTCAGAGACTCCATCACAGACATCATCCTTCAGAGACCACCCCTCAGTAGACATTGAATTCATTTCTCAAGCAATGCTACTGCACCCAGTAGTTTCCTTCTCTTGAGCTGAAGCAAAAGGACACACTGCGGCTGGGGAGGCTATTGCTCTGGGCAACGCAGCAGCCATGGCAGAGCAAGAGATAACCAGACAGGACAACATTCCACCGAACTGAGCTGGAGACAGTTGGTTTCACGAGACCAGCATCTGCTCCCAGAGCCTCTCTGTGAGGGCTCAGGTAAGAGGACATGAAAACAGTCCCCTTCCCAGCAAGTTTCAGAGCCATAAGGCCTGCTTCCAAACCCAACTCCTCTGACACCTCATTTGTTTGTTTTTATGACCTCCAAAAACATTCTTATTAGGGGTTTAAGAAGTTGTGTTTCTCTCCCATTCGCTGAGGTAACTTCAGCAAGATGGTACAATAAATGACATCAATTTGCCTAACCTAGCTATTCTCACACATGGTGTGATTACCTCTCCACATATAATCATTGTTTCAGACCAGCAGTAACCAGTTTTGGATCATCAGGGAAAATAAGTGCTCCCCATCTCTGCTCCTGGACCAGCATATAGATACCCATCAGTCACTAGATGCACCACAGCAAACTGCAACACTTTCCACTTCCAACTTTGCTTCTGCTCCAATAGCAAAAAATCATTTTTCACCTAAATCCACAAATATACCCGTAGACCCTCACCAGTCGTTGACAGGATGGCTGGATTTGTGCCTGCCCCATTCACAGTACAATGACAGCATCTGACCTGCACATGGAGGACAGCTTGCTGATTCACCCAAAATTGCTCAAGAAAAGAAACAAAAGAAACTGATCCCATGCCCTCATACTCCCAAGCAAATATGGAGGGTGACCATCTTAAGAATCAAATCAAGTGGACTAAACCCCCTCCCATCCCC
>NW_010393798.1:89425-99855 GCF_000710305.1 Buceros rhinoceros silvestris | reverse complement strand
TATATCGGTCCCTCGACCCTTAACACCTGGTGAGGACTTGCTTGAAGTTTGTGTTGCTTGAACCTGGAAACGTCAAGCACATGTTGTAATCTTGGCAAATTCACTCACCGTACAAGAGAAAATCTGTTTTAAATCCCAAGTGCCCAGCATCTGAGTCCAGTTGGTATGTCATTTTTCTTCCTTCCATTCCTGTGAGAACTGAGGTCCTTGAATTTAACCATTTCCACAGGAGGAGGAGCCCCCGGCCAGCAGCAGAGGTAGGCACAAGGGTCATGTTCTTTTTCTCTCACTGTTTTTTCTGGGCCATCTTGGAGGTTTGAAGCCAACATACACACAGTGAGAAGCTGGATAACAGAGCTAATTTATTCATGGCTGTTACTCCCCATTCTTCAGAAAAAGGGCTATTTAGCAGAGTTTATTAATAAAGCTTAGAAGTTGCTCCTTTAAGCATCACGGTTTTCTTTCACCAGATAAATGTCTCCCACCCAGGTCAGTTTGGCACAACAGTGACCTCTAAAGGCTCGTTAGATTAATGGTATCTCTGGAGTCATATCTGGCTTTAATTCTTATTTAAAGGTAGATGTGTGGCTCTGTATCAGGTATTACCCCCTTCATGCTGAGCACATCTTTAGAAAGGTCAGCTCTTAGAAAGATCTGAAAGCCTGTTCCTTTTCCCTTGTGCTGTATAAAGGCACCTGACCTTTCAGTGATCCTAATTTCTCTTCCTTTCCTCCTCCTTCCACTCTCTCTTCAGCCTATTATTTATTGAAGTGGAATGGATCTTTTTTTTTTTCTTTTTTTTCCCCCAAATATTTTCTAAAATAAGTGACCGAAGACAACAGTGACACAAGTTAAAATCCAGATTACCTCGATAGTTCACCATGAACCTTCTCTTTTCAGAGCAATCCTGTTGCATAAAATTTGGAGCGGCATGTTTGGTGATCTGGCTTGCACCGGGACAAGTCAGCTAACACGTTTCACTGAGCTCCCTCCTCAGAGAGCGTAACAGCACTGTGCCAACCACTGCAGCTTGTGCTTACCACAGCACTGGGATCCAAGGAGGTCCACTACCACAGGCAGAGGCTCTGCTTTTCTGTAAGAATCGAGACTCATGCATAATCCTCATGTTTGTGAAGTAAATCTTCTTGATGCCAGCCAGGATGCAGGCTGACTCTGGAGCCTGCTGCAGCAGAGGCTTTGAACTTGCCCTGCTGCGGGAGGGCTGCGGCAGTAATGGTGAACCCGGGTTTTCCCCTGCTCAGCAGAGGGTAAGGGTCTGGTTCTGGCTTCCCAAATCTCTGCAGAAGACGGGCAATGCCTCCATCACCAGAAGCAGGGTGTTGTGGAGGCATGGGAAGGGGCAAAGGAGATCTGAGTGGACACGAAGAGAGTGGGTGTGAAACTGTGTTTGATCTCTTCCCAGCTCTGCTCTCAGGACCAAGTTGTGGTTGAGCAGCAGTGTCTTGAGAGTTCCCAATGACCCAGAGGGCCTGAGGACTTCAAGCAGATCATTGTGCTGGCAGCATGTGGGAGCGCATGGTCATTGGACCATCCAGAGATGGAGAGGGCATGCTCCCTATGTAATTTTTAGTCAGTTGGTGCATTTAAATGCAAGATATGTATGTTTGGGATTTTTCACTTTAATTAAAACCTATTTTTGCAGGTAGTAATGCCAAGAAACTGAGTTTTGTTGAGGTAGTTAAAGATAGGAAGAAGAAGAAGAAGGAATAAAGACCAGAGGAAGGAGTTAAAGGAGGTTAATGGGTTAGTGGGAGTTGAAATAAAACAGAGGAAGTGGAGTGTAAATATGAGCAAAGGGACAAAGTGAGAAACGGGACAGTGAAGACCTGGAGGAAATAGGAAAGCCTCAAGTAATTGCAGGATTTTAAAGAGAGCTGAAATGGGCAGGAGGCAAAAGTTGAAGCAGAACCTGTGACCCTACCTAGACACCTTAATTATCACTGCGGCCTTCCAGAGGTGGATCGTACATGTCTCCTGTTCAATTGACTTGCTGTCCCTTTCCCAAACCACTTTACCTCTGTTTCTAAAGGGGATGTTTTCTAGCTTATCAGCTGTATTTTTTTTAATTGAAAAGTGACATGGTTTTGGTAAACTCCTTTTCTGTCAGCAAGAAGCTGGTTAGCTCTTTGGTTGGTTCTGCTTCCCTGGGAATTAGTACTAATTGATTTTTTTGTTCAAATCACTGCGCTCCAGGGGCTTGTCTGTCTTGCTAAAATAAGACTAAACCCAACTGCCGTTGGAGTCAGTATCCCTGCCAGGGCTGTTTGATTCTTACACTTTTATCATGAACGTCTTTGCCTTTTTCGTGTGGTCCTGATGGCACTCTCTGCCTGAACAGTTTTCTTCCCAAAGGGTCGTTCTCCCACTTATCATAGTGGGGCATTTGCTGCTGCCTTTTCTATGGAGCTGAGTTCAGCTGGGATTAATAAGAAGGTGTTTTTATTTAGTTTGACCAAACAAGCCACAGCAAGATTGAGAGAGACACAGTATAGATAAAATTGTATTTCCAGAATTTTGTTTTGGACCTCACATGAGCACCCTTTTGCCCAAGTTTGGGAGAAGGACTTGACTTAGAACAAAGAGATACTACTGGAGATTTATCACACACCTGGTGACAAGGAGCTGTAGAATTATCTAATATTACTCAAAAAGAACATATGATGCATGCAGAGCTGTTCAGAAACAATATTAGCCAGAGTCATTATTAAAAACCTTCTAGAATTCAAAGTGTGACTGCAGACAAAAACCTAGCTTGAGAAAATGGGAAGGAAATGAAACACCCTTCGCTTTAAAGTACCGATACAAAAATGTTGCCAGAGAGAACTAGCTCCAGTTTACAAAAATAAAACCGACAGCTGAGAGATCTGAGGGAAGAAGATGCCGTTCAAATCGCTTAGCGAAGTGTGTCTGGGTCTGAGGAGCGGGTTCACCCCCTGGCCATCCCACCCAAAGAGAGCCGCACGCCCCCTGAGCACACCGAGAGTCCCCTGCTGTGGTGGCAGCCACATACCTAACGCAGTGCTGTGAAACGCCAGCGGGCTCTCGAGCCAGGAGCTGGCCAGGATGAAGTTGGTGAGGGTTGTGCCTGTGTAAGGACTTGAGAGGCGCAGCGTTTGCCTCCGCGTGATTAGCACTCCCTGTGACCAGGGGCGCTTTGGATGTATCTCGCTGTGTTTATGTTTTTGGTTCTTATAATGAAAATGAGATCCCTCGTGTAGCCCTCTGCCATTTTGCACGTCAAACTGAAAGTATATATGCTCGTTGTGGGTATTAGTGTCTCAGCTTAATGACAGAAGCCTCGGACAAATAAATCCATGTGCCATGGAGGATTTTCCTAATGAAACTGAAGTACAATACTGTTTACATAATGTCCTTTAGACTCTATTCAAAACAGCAAATGCTGGACGTTGCTGTTATCCACCGACACCAGCTAATACAGGCAGAAATTAAAATGTAATGCAAAGAGGCAGCTCCTTTTAACTTTTCTCAAACTATCTGTGTAGTGGCTCTGAGCATCCCCTCTGAACTTTTCCCCTTGTGGGTGCTGGGGGGTTTTAATTTTTTTTTTTTTAATATATTGACATTCCAGCCCTTGGAACAAGGTCTTCACTCCTTTTCTCATTTCAAGATCTTGTTTTGGGAGAGCTCTAACACCTGTCCACTGATCGCCTGCCAGTCTGCATCTGTGCCCAGCTGACAGGGCTGTCTGCTTTGACTAATGATGTGATTGATGGACAAAATAAGGAAGAACACACAAAAAAACATTTCTGTCTGGTCTGGTGTGTCAGCAAGCCTTCATCAAGTGGCTGCTGAAGGTATATTTTGCTGCATGCCTCATTACACAGTAATGGCATTCCCAGGCAAAGCTGTTTCTTTTCATGACACGAGACAGCAGGCAGCTTTATGGACTCTGGGCCTATCGAGCCTGGAGGAGAGAAGCACTAAAGAGTGGTCATTTCCAAAAGTGCCTCAAGTTGCTTTTTTGTTGTCATGAATTTAATATGAATCAACACAATATGAAATGAGCATGAGGAATTTTAGTGACTAGTCATTTTTTAAGACTGCTGTCTAAACAGCCATCAAGAAAAAAAACATTTTCTTCTACCAAACCTGTTGCAAAAAGAAGTCATCTGTCAATTTTATTACATTAAAAAAGTATACAGAGGCGTATAGTCCAAACAAATGTCTGCTTCAGCACTAAACATGTGGAAAATGCCACGTATCTGAAGCAAAAAAAGGCAAGTTACTGGCAGGCTGAATGCAGTATTTAACAACTGAGATTTAAACGGCTCTTGCTGCAGATCTGTATGAGGAATACTCTTGTGCACCTCATATGTTATGTTAGATGACCGCTTGCTTGAGGAAGAACAATAATTACGTGATAACCATTAGGCAATGTGACATGGGGCTGTGGAAGGACAGCCATGAAACCCACAGCCCACCTTTTCCTTGTGGCCACCAGCGTGGGCCAAGCAGGGCTCCTCCACGGAGAGAGGGATGCAGGTGGAGGGAGCTTTCTCTCCTGCGCAAGGCATCCCACCTCCATTTCCCTCCTTTGCCCAAAGATGTGCCATTCACGCCCATCCTCCATCCTGCCCACAGCTTGTTTTCGCTTGGTTTCTCCCCTCCTCCAAAAGCTTGTTACTTCCTATAGAGGTTCTGCATTTCAAAATGCTTAATTTCATGCAGGAAAGGCAACAGAAAATGAGTTATGTTTCTTCACTAAAAATCTTCGGATTATTTTCCTGTTCCTGATACCAGAGATCTTTTACTGTGGTTTATTGGGAATAATTTGTGATTTTAATGAGTTGTGATTAGTTAAGAAATTGTTCTTCACGTAATAAATACTACATAATAAATTAGAAAATGTATACAAATTCTTTATACCCACTTAAAGAGAGGAAAACATCAATGTAAATTCTTGTTATGACAAATGTAAAAGATAATATTTTAAAGTGCATTTAACTTACTATAATAGTAAGAACCACTTTATTGATGCCTAAGTATGAAAAAAAATACAGGATAATTCTAAGTAAATAAATTACATTATTAAATTCAGTATGACACTTACAGACACAATCATGTTACCCTTATGTACGAGTTAAAAGAATAATAATAGAAATACCATTTTTGATTCAAGAATAGAAGACTTCTTGCATAGATGTGAATAACTAAAGGCTGTTAACCTGCTTTCTTTAGTCTCGATACTAAATAAGGCAATTCCAGGCTCAAGGGAAGAAGAAATCCTTCCCTTCGTAATCGAAAAGTTTAAACAAAGTAATAGTTCTATCAAGTGCAGTAGGGGAGCTAAGTACCACAGAATATCAAACATCTGCAGGTTTCCAAGAAGTTCTCTGCTGAAAACCAGAAGCAGCTGGGTGGAGGAGAGGCCCTTTTATCAGTAACCAATGGGTTTTTGTGCTCCACTGACCTTGAAGTCAATACCAGTGCCAAGAGCTCACTGTCTGCTGTTTCTTCTTGCATTATTGGTTTGAGAACCATAAAAATGTCAGAGATTTCCTATAAATCACAATTCAGTGGGGTTTTGTTGTCTTGGTTAATTTTGTTTTTGCTTTAGCTGAGCCTGGCCATACCCTGGCCATACTCATTTGTGAATTGTGGGCAAGCAATTAGCAGAATGTGTCTCGTTACCTTTTCCAGGGAGCTCTGCTATCTCTTTACTAGGGAGCTTTGTGTTTCTTTGCTGATTCTGGTGATGCTGGTGGACGGGATTGGAGTGGGGGAAGCTGGCGGGAGCATGCTGCGGTGCTCCTGCAGTAGGCTGTGGTGTGGGGCCAGAGGGCAAGGACGGCTGTTTCCTTATCTCCCTCGCTGCTTTTTTTAAACACTCAAATTCAGTTTCTGCTTTGGTAAGGTAGACGTTCCATTTTTTTGGCCTCTTTTCCCTGAAGTTGTTGTGTGTCAAATTTGTCATGGTTTAATGGCTTACTGTATTTCCCTGCACTGGAACCACTAAACACATTTTCATTTAAGTTGGGATCTTTAAAGAATGATCATCTTATCCATCTGTTCAGAAAGTACAAAGACAAAAATCTGGGTCAGAAAAGAGACTTGCAAAAATCCCCTGTACTCAATCAGTTTCTGGCAAGTGAATTTGTCTCATGACTTCAGGAGCTGGTGGAAAAGGAGAGAATTCAGCTGCAAAAATATTATCTGCTCTTTGCTTGGAGCCATGGCAAACAAGTTTCCAGTTTTGTAGATGGTAGCAAAGGAACTCAAAAGGATATTTAACCTTAGGTTATTTTGTTTAATCTTAGAAGAACCAGCCACCCGTTAACATGCCTATATATATATATTTATTTATAGGAGCATACAATCTTTTCTTTCCTAATCAGGTTTGTGTATCTCTCTTGATTGATTTTCCTTTTTCCTAAATCTTTAATAATTTTTCTTCACGGTATATGCACCCTGTCCAGGCTTTTCTTTCTTTTCTCTGTATGAGATACAGCAGTTAAAGCCTATGGCTCTAGAAAGAATCTGCTTATTTCTTCATTGTTTCTGACAGGGAAAAAAAAAAACCCACATCTGAAGATCAGATGTCTTAATTATATGTCATTTGGATTGGAGGACAGGGGTGTGCATTTTGAGGTATTGGAACTATTTTATGAGAATGTATTTTTAAAGGATCGTCTGTATAAAAAGAAAAGCAGGTTACGTCCTTGCCTGCCTTTTTGAATCCAGATCTGGGGACCGGAATCCGTAGTCCACTAAAGTCAAGAGACTTTCATGAACTTTTGAGCTACACATTTGAATTTGTCTGGGATGAGTACTTTTTTTTGTAAAAGTCCCTATTGGATGAATGGGGAATTTGACACATACCAGGCTGTTGAACTGTGTCATGGAGGTTGAGTTGTGCTTCTTGTTCTACTGGAATCGCCAGGAACCCGTGAACACGCCTTAAAACACCTGTCCCTCTTGGCAAAGTGGGGGGCTTTTTTTCTGCAAAGTTGGAACTCATATTCGTGATGTCTGTCTGTTGAAACCATTTTAAAGTCCTCTTAAATATTATTTATCAGTATTGGTTATTATTAATACTATTTATTAACGTGAATTAGTAGAAACGAGCAGGGTTGGAAGGCCAAAGGCAGTATGCAATGCCTGCTGGGGAAGGGAGCGAGATGCTCCTGCAAATCCAGGATGGAGTTCTTTTGTCAATAGTGAATAACTCCATTTCCCTTGAACAGATGACGGACAAAACTCCTGAGGAAACACTTGGTGTGAGTCACACTTTGCCCGCTCCTTTCTCCCTGCTAACTTTGATGCGATCCCGTAATTAACTGCTCAGGCCAAAGTCTTCTCTTGAAACAAGGCCTCCTTTGCCTGGCAAACAACGGTGGCACAAGGCTGGGATACCCAGCACTGGCGAGAGTCCTGTTCTGGGAAAAAGCCACAAAAAATATTCAATAAACCACGGGGCACAGCATTCGAACACTGTGGACATGTCAAACCTTGGAAGTTCTAATGGAAAATGTTACGTACTTGTTGATTATTAGCATGAGGACGTTTTTCCTCTTAAAAAGAAGAAAAACTAGTTCTTGAGTGGTCTGTAACCACTGATCTTTATAGAGTGCTGTGATGACTAGAGCTGTGTGAGTAACTGGTGTTTCTGTTCCTCGGCATTAAGAAACGTGGATACATAGTACAGAGTCAAATGAATTTTTTGTTTTCTTACTTGACTGTTGATTTTATTTCCTTTCTTTAGCTTCCAAAACAGAATGGAAGAAAATGTCAAAGAAAACTTAAGACTTTTTTTTTAATGTTTCAGTAATCTCAGATTTTTATTTTTTAGCATTGCTGTGCTTTCACCAATGCAAAGAGCGTAGTGAGGCAGAAGTGAATTTGCTAGCTGCGTCTCTGTTTTCATACTTGGATTTTTTAACTGGAGAGAAGGCTTTTGGTAGAATATTTTTGCTTAGATCTGGTGACAGTGCCTGGCATATGGGAATCATTAAGATGTGAGATGAAGAACCTATCAGCTGAAGGCAATAAAAGCAATTTTAAACTCCTGGTGTCCACAAGAGGGGAAAAATCCTGTTCTTTTTTTAACATGTCCCTTGGCTTGTAACAGCAGGATGCTTAAGACTGATATGGAGTTTAAGACCCCCTTATGATGACCCTTCAGACCAAGGCACTGAAGGCTGCTGTATGTGAGCAGAGAGGGAGCTTCAGCCACCAGAGAATTTTCCTTTCCCTCTCCATTTCTGTAGCGGTTTTTTTGTCCCTGTGGTGTTTTGGGTATGGGTCTATAGCAGCATCCAAAGCAGAGAGAACTAGTGCTTTTGTGACGGCTCCTTTTCTCCTTAAACCTGTCCCATAATGAGCACGACTGAGGAGCTGCATTGTCTCTCAGTTCAAAATCTGGTAGCGTAAGATGTTCGGTGTATACACACACTATTGTGTGTATTAAATGTTATCTGCATATGAAATGCATTAGGAGAATGCCGTGTATAATGCAGCCACCATATGTCTTATAAAATAAAAATGAAGGGGGTATATGAGCAAATACTGTACAGCATATGGCAATATGAATATTAACCTCAATCTATAAATAGCTTCTGAAATATCTGTTTTAAAATAAGGAAAGAAACCTAACATAAGAGCAATTGAGTAGAAATTGTGGGTCTTTTAAAGTTCTTGATGTCAAGGAGGCAAAAATATCATTCCAATACTTAGATTTAATATGTACTTCACACAAAAATAAATCATGTAATATATTCATGGCAGGCATAGAATTTTATGATTTTTATGACGATCATGGAATTGGGATTCATATTTTATAGACAGCACTAATAACATAAAGAAAATGCACCAGAAGAAAGATCTTAAGGAAAGAGGAAAGGTGGTGAAGTTTCAGGAAGGAATGGAAAACTTAGTGTAATTAAGACTTTTTTTAGAGGTTTGGGGTTTGTATTTAGAATAGCTCTTGGTGTATTCATAAGGCGAACACATTGATTTTAAACATTTAAAATCGAGAACAACAGATTGTCCTGTGTCTGACTGCAGTCACAATGATGTGACTTTTGGAGATAATTTAATACCTGTTTGATCTTAATGCTGGTTTTGTTCATATATGTTGTTTATATATCTTGACCCTTTAGTGGCATCTAGTTCTATTGCCGCTAAATCCTCAGCTCAGCTCTTCAGGATAGTTCAGATACTTGGGGCTCTGCTGTTTGCTCTTTGCCGTGTCGGTGAATGTACCAAAACCTAATTCCTGTGGAGAGACTGTAGATAGAGAGGACGGCATTACCCCAAGGAAAACAGTGCTTCCTTCTGTGGGGGTGCGTTGAAGAGGGGACAGAGAGCAGTGTGGATTTATGCCCTTCCACTGTGAGTATTTCCATTTCTGCTGCATTACCTCATATGGCTGGACTGGGGCTTTGGCATTAGTTATGTAAAATGTGCTCTGTGGGGGGTGAATAACAGCATCACCTGTACGCGTACCATGTCGCAAGTGCCAAAGTGCGCTTTGTACTTTACCACATGGATCCTTCAAGTATGTGAACCTGCTTTCAAGGGGTGCCATGGGTTGGGAAGTAGGTTGGGCTCCTAACTGAACTCTAGATTCCACTGGAAATTTGAACTATGGTGTGTGAAGCATGGAAGGCTGATGGTAGATGCAAGCGCTGATTTTGCTAGAGGTTAGTTGCAGCCCTGGACTAACCTGAACCACCCATTGCCAGGGGACGAGCCTTTAGAGAGGAAACCTTCTTGCTGTGCTCCATGGCAGGGTGACACTGCAGCTGGCTGCTCAGCTAGCAGGGGTTACTCCTGAGTTCTCCTGTGAAACTCTAGCATTGCAAATTTTCCATATTTAACATATGTTATTAGAACTTGATGGTTCTAAAAAGCCATTACAGTCAGGATTTCTTGTATACATGTTTTAATTCCCTAAGTGCATATTTATCTGGTTGGGCTGGTAGCAGGCTCTGACAGCGTGTCTGTCACACTTCCGCTCAGCTACTCAGTTCACTGGGGTTTTCTAGAGGGCCGTTTCACCTCATGTTCTGTAGTATGTACGTGCCCTCTAGCAGAAGGAAATACAGACTCCACAAAATATTTGAATTTTACCTTTACCTTCTGAATACTTTTCTCATTCTAAGTAGGATGCTTTTGTCCAGCTATGTTTTGCTTTCCACCGGATTAATAACAGTTGGTGGAAATAATACAGGAGAGCACACCTCTCAGCAGTGATCATTACGAGCAAGCACAGTGAAGAACAATAATTGACTAGCAAAAGGTTTGATAACTCAGAGTTTTATGTTTCTCAGCAATGACTCATTCCCATATGCATCCTACAAACCGCATTCTGCACGCTGAACTCACTATAACCTGCTCTCAGAGAGGCTCCCCTCCCCCTTCTGCCTTTGCTTTAATAACAAAAACAA
>NW_010393798.1:86000-89348 GCF_000710305.1 Buceros rhinoceros silvestris | reverse complement strand
CATTAGAAACAATAAAAGTAACAGCAGCTTTGAAGAGTATGTAAATGTGTAATGGCTTTCCAAAGCGGATTGATAATTACTTATTGCACTAAATAATCCTAGAAGTCTGTTAGAGGAGGAATGTGAGAAGAACGAATGAACTTACATAAGGGGAGAAATCTACGCATCCCTTCTGCTGTCTGATTCATTTAAACAGTCTTATTACGGTATCAGCGTGGAGGGGAGATAATGAAGGTTGGTTTATGTGGTTACATCCTTTTTCCAGTTTGTTTTATTTTAAGAAATGCAACGGTAGCTATGGGTGGAGTTAGCAGCCACCAGTGCCACTAAAACATTTCATTTACCTCAGTCTGCGCAGTGTGGGGAATACAGCAAACGTTAAATGCCAAAAGTTACATTCTTGCAGTAAATATTTTGGCTGCTTTAATTTGGAGTTTTGTTGTTTTGAAAAACATTTCCTTTTGTAGAATTTTTTTAAAAATAAGCTTCCAGCTGGCACAGACTAAATTCATTTGACCTTTAAAAATCTAATTTCCAAGAATTACCTCCTCTTTTATACTATTTATACTATTTTGTAAATAAAAAGGTGTGATACAGGAGCATAGAAAGTAGTTGAGCTTCAGTCATCAATGCCTGTCTCTTGAAATCAGGCAGCACAACGGAGCTCGATACTCCTGTTAGAGGACTGGTAGTCACATATTTTTATTTCTTTCTTTTTTATTCATTTTTTTTAAATACTCTTTGGAGGTGGAATTTTCAGCAGTTAGCTTGTAATTTAGTGGCTAAGAAATTACACTTGTGCTTTATCCATTCAAATTAAATAGGGGATTAATTTTTGTAGCTATGGTATGAAGGATGTATTTTGGTATCTGCTGCAGGGATACTGGGATGGTGAAATTTTTACAGGTGCAGAATAACACATGCAAAAAGGCAGCCTGGGTTCCAGACCGGCTGAAATTCAAGTCTTCAAACTGAGGCAGCTGCAAACCTCTGTTTAAACTTCTGAGCTGTGTGTAATTTAAAACTAATTGTTACTCGAGATGTACACAGAACAGGAATATAAGAACGTGTCGGTTCTTCCCTCCCCTTCTGGCAGCTGGGTTTGCGCCGAGTTTCCCTGGACTCTGCCCTGTGCGTTGCCCTCAGCGGCTGAGCAGCAGCAGCTCTTTCTGAGCAGTACCACAGCGGTGAACAAGGGCTGGGTGTTTCAGAGGGGATAAGTGCCTGTCTGTCTTTCAGTGTAATTTATTTGTATTTCTGTGTGATCACCATTTTTGCCCTTGGTGAAGTCCTGGGCCTGGGAACCTTATCGCCTGTGTAGGTGAAAGGTGATGCAAAGCTGACGTGGTTTCTGCTGTCTCGTGTTGCCTGTGTCCCACCTGCATCTCCGATGGAGGGGCTACTGTACTGGGCGTGTGCAGGAATGGTCACTTGGGTTAGCTATTAAGGAAGCAGTTATTTTTTTAGCTTATTTTTAAAAATAACCCGGTGGTTTTTATGGAGGAAGGCTAAAACAACTACTTACTTGTCTTCAAATCCATGGCAAATTCATTGGTATTTAATATATTTCAATTAGCAAAATTAAGTGAAAACATTTAACATGGATTGGCCAGTGCTCTTTTTTGAATGCCTACCTCTCCTTTCTGGGAAGAAAAAAAAAAAAAAGAAAAGTTTGTTGCTTTGTTTTTCTAATAAAAAAACAATGAAAAATATTTGCAAATATCTTATTTAAGGGCTAAAATCCTTGGAAGAAATCAGCTAGAATTACACCTTCTCTGTGAAATAGCAGCAATTAGGACAGACGCCCTCCTCTAACTCTGAGCCAGGCAGCTTGGGTGACAAATATGTCAAATTAATACATCACCAGGTATGAAAGCGCAGTTAGAATTTGACTGAGGTACTTCCAGCCTGAGAAAGGGAACGATTTATCAATGCAAACTTAATAACATCTATTTGAATCTAACTAAAAATCAATATTTCATTACCAAATTGTTAGTGAGAATGAAGAAAAATTGCGGAAGTCGGGCAGTTTGGTGGAAGAGAAGCATCAGGAGTTCAATGTGAAGACGGGATGATTCATGAGGCCAAGCCGGTGGAAGGGTGAAGGAGGACGAATGCAGAAAACTTGGAGGGCCCTCTCTCTGGTGACCTTGGCAGCGAAAGGAAAAAAAATACCAGAAAATGAAAGTGACTGTCAATTCCCAACAGGGATGGATCACACCATAAATCAAGCATAGCCCTGAGAGAGAAGAGAGGGGCTTAGGGTGGGGGGCAAGCACGGAGGGGGAAACCGTTGGGTAATTTAACTCTTTGAACCTTGGATGCCTTTTATTTGTGCTTTAGCGGGGGTGGTAGAACACATGTGAATCCCTTCCCTTTGCACGGTTTACGTAAAAATGTGTCAGGGGCAGATAAATGGTGAAACATTGCTTTCCATTGGCTGGGATTTCAAGTACAGTACCAATAAGCATTTCCTTCAGCCCAGGAAAGGAGAAAAATGAGAGACTGAGGCCCCTGTGACACATAACTAAATCAGTTGGTTGGGAGGCCTAATCCGGGAGAGACTTTTTGGTGATTTGCAGGGAAAAAATATAGATTTAAGGACATTAGTATTTCTATTACTGAAATAATCTATTGATCCGAACAACGAGCAAAAAATCACTCCTTTTAAACCTAAAATACAAATGAAACTGAAGGGCTCTTGGATTTTTTTAACCTCTAATGTTTGTTTAGTTCTTAAAAATCTGTTCTCTGACAGAAGTAAGGTGAAGGAGGTGACAGCCACAGAGAGGTTCGTAACTGTCCTCTGACAGGGGCTGAAGGAGATTTCCAGGAAATGTGAATATTAGCTCTCTCAACCAGAATTAAAACATACTCGGCACTGTATTTGCTAAAAGGAGGCGGAAAGTATTCACCCCTGTTTTTTTCTGGAGACTATTTTCTGCCCTTTGTCCTGATAGACTTATCTTTTTTTTTTTTTACCCATCACAAGAAGGGCCCTGTGTTCTCCTTTTGGCCAAATGGATGTGCATCCATACCATCCATTAGAAGTGAGCACCTTTCATTTTCCTTTGTAAAAAAACCCTTACAATAGAGCTCCTGGAATCCCGAGCAGACATCACAACACCTGCTGTGGTGGGAGGCAAACCCCACGTGCATCCGCAGGTTTGCACGGAAGCGCAATGAAGTATGTTCTGGTCCACGCTGCCGGGAAAGGTGACTATGGTTGTTACATTTGACTTCTCCCTTTCTCTCTGAATACTGAAAGGTGGCAGAAATATAGTGCCAGAGGTATTAGAAAGGCACCTTCGGAATGCCAGGCCAGAGGGCTCCAGTACTGGGGTTCCT
>NW_010393798.1:81001-85698 GCF_000710305.1 Buceros rhinoceros silvestris | reverse complement strand
ACCAGCCAGCTGCGCCCTATCTTTGAAAGCAGTGCCAGGGGGTTGTCATTGTGTTTCCGCACCTCTCATAATGACCTCACATGTGTGTGCGGGGTACAGCACAGTTTCCCATCCCTCGGAGGTGGCTCCCAAGCTCTTAAGGCTCTTTGGCTTGAAGGTGGTGGGAAGATGCAATGAAATGTTAACTAGCGGGTTGAGGGAGAGGGACTTGTGTGTTGTGCTAAAAATCTCCCACTTCAAAAGAGGAGGAAAGCCCAGGAACTGTGGCATTGGTCACTTAATTAAGCCAGTGAAAGTCAGGTTTGCTTATACTGGGGCATCTTTTGGTCCAGATTTATGTAGCTGCAGAGTAAGCCTGACAATTAATGTTTGCTCTCTCTTGACTTAGTTTTCAGCTGAACCAATTTGCTGGGATGTTTTGAGGCATTTGCCTGCATGGTGCTGCCCACAAGAGAGATCGCCACCTGCTGTATCGGGCATGATGCAGTTATGGGGGACTGGGCATGGGCTGTTGCCTCCAACGGTGCTCCCAAGGGTCCGGGGCTGCACAGGCAGCCCTCACAGGCTCTGGATTTTGGGGATAACCTTACACCTTGGCTCTGAAGCAGCAGGTAAGAGGTAGTAGGTGAGAAACTGCTTGCTTAAGCTGTCGTGCTGTAGTAAACAGGGAGATTATTCCAAGAATGGAAGCAGCTCCCAGGTGGTAGAGACCTCCCAGAGCAGCTCAGAGGATTCCAGGGCTTTTGTTTTGCACATTATGCCCAAAGGGCAATATGGTAAATCAACTACCAGCAGGAGGGCAAATAAGGGGCAATGGTGTGGTTCAGAAAATGTGGCAAAGTATGTATGGATCCATGCTTGGCAGGTCAGTTGTGGTACTGGGTGGTTTTTTTTTTTTTTTATCTAAATATAGGACTCACCTCAAAGCCTCACATGAGAAGTTGCAGATCTAATCAAGGTCAGAA
Source organism: Buceros rhinoceros silvestris (assembly GCF_000710305.1). Taxonomy (NCBI): domain Eukaryota; kingdom Metazoa; phylum Chordata; class Aves; order Bucerotiformes; family Bucerotidae; genus Buceros; species Buceros rhinoceros. The sequence continues at coordinate 84,733 of NW_010393798.1, read as the reverse complement.
GAACATTAAAAAAAATTGGAACAGGAAAAGGCCATCAGGACCAATGTTTCTGTTCCTTTTTTCCTCCTGTCTTAGCTCTGGATCTTGGCTCTAATTGCCATTTATTTTTTATTGCTCTCACTATACTTCTCATATAATGTTTATATTAATGGGCGAGGGGAAGGGGGGGAGTGAAGAAACACCAGGAAATGGAGTGCAATTGGAGTATGTGAGATGTGGCTTTTGTCTTCTTTATCACTGTTTTCTTGTAGTACTTCCAGCTCAGATATTAATTTATCATTGACAGTGCTGCAGAAGTGTGGTCCCTTGTACTTTTTTTGAAGGCTTGATCTAAATTCCAGATGGTCACCATGTGATCAAACCAGCCATGGGCAAATAGGATATTTCTTTGTGTCTATATTTGATTTCTTTGCCAAATTCATACCTATCTAATCTTCTGCCCATGAGGCTGCATTCATTCACTCTTTAAAGAAGTGCACAACAGCTCTGCCTCCTCATGGGCTAGAGACAATGAGGATGACTGCAAACATTCACCATCTATGTGCAGTTAAAATGCGACACTGTTGCGTACAAAGAATAGCTCTCCATGTCACAAAAATATCTATCGGAAGTTTACAACAGAAAAATAATGCCTTTCCTCAAGGAATGAAAAGCTCTTAGAGAATGTGCAGTGGGGGACATGGGTGTATTGACATGTCACTGCTTCCAGGAAGTGCTGTGTTTTGGGGATGCAAAGAACTGTGAAATATTACTCATGAAAATCCGCGGAGCCCTTCTGCTGGTGCAGTCCCTGCTTTAGTGCAGGAGTTTAATGGATGTGAATGATAGACTATGTATGCCAAGTAGGTTTTTCTCTCTTTTAAAAAAAAAAATAAAAGGCAAATTTCAGATTATAACAAAATTCTATGTTCTTCAGAAGATAGAAGTAATGATATAAAAACCTTCTTAATCATGATATGATTAAAGGATTTTTAAAAGCTGCCTTGTAGTCACATTTCCATTTCCTGATAAATTCCATACTTTTTTTCAAATCGCTTCTCATCATAATAATATGAACTATAAAAAATCCTTCCATTTCTGCAACGTGCTATGAAAAAAATGGGGGTGGAAAGGAGAGAATTAAGAAAGCTCCAAGTTCTATCATTCTGTTCATAAAGCAGCACAGCAACCATAACTGCAGAGCAGAAAAGAAACAGATACTGTACTGTCTGAGGTATTCTGTGCCATAAACTCCCATAATGGAAACAGATGGCAAAAACGCCTTGGAAGTAAGGGAAGTACTGTACATGCAGCTCTACCCTAACATATGAAGAGATTCAGGCCTGACACATAAAGGAATACGTCTGGAGCTCTGCCAGCGCTACTGTGTAGTGCAGCAGTTGGTGCTGGAGATGAGAGAGCCCGCGGTTTGGGGTTTGGGGCTCTGGAGTGGCTCAGCAGAAGGACCTTTTCCTGCCCTTTAGCGCGTGTGTTATTCCATCTGGGAGAGCAGAGATGGATGGAAAACCCTGTGGGGCGTCGTTGGGAGATTCCCCCAAAGCCCCTGGGCAAGGTGGCAGCTTGGGCGTGCTGCGGAGCGCTGTGCATTGTGTGCCAGGGTGGGGTCTGCCTCGTCTTTCTCTGCCTGCCTCTGCTAGGCAGAGATCTTAATATCTAATGTGAACTACGCAAAGTTGTGGGGTGAGTATTGTGTACACAGTGAAAATGGTCGTTTTATTCATCTTTGTTATCTAGTTAAGGAAATGTCACTTATTTCACCCAGCGTTGTTTCCCTGGTCCTGCTATGAGTGAAAGGAAATATAATGTGTGCATTGCACTAGAGGGGGAGCTGAAGGTCAGGAGTGAAATATGGCTTTCTGCTGCACTTGGTCTCAGTCTGAATGTTACCTACATTATCATCAGAGCTCACTGTCATAATGGGGAGACCTTGCACAGGAGGGAGGTCACCTAGAAACGGGAAGAAAAACTGGGGGGGAAATACTAAATAAGATAAACTAAAAAGACGACCGGTAGGATCCCCAACTTCCTTTGTGTACGTTTGAGATTAGAAAATTACCTGCAAAAGACGTGCTTGTCCTCCAGTACCTGAAAAATCCCGCTGTTGCCTTGGGCCTGAGGTGCTGCTTTCCTGACTTCCTGTAATTTTATCAGCGTCTTTCCGCCAGCGCGTCTTGTTTTGACCTCTGTGCTTTTGTCATGGCTTGGATTTATAAACTCCAATTACATTTCAGGGCAGTAGCCTTTCAGATAGATATTCTTGAGAGAGGGGGATATACAGATTGTTTTCATTAGAAAACAGACCATGACAAAGAAACTTCACTATCCTTTCTGCCCCAAGACTCCACGTCGGACCCTGAGACACGCTTCTCCTGCCAGGGCAGCAGCGTGGGAGGCCCTGGCGGTGCGGCTGGCATGCTTTGCTGTGAACTCTTCCTCTCCGCCATGGGTAGACTCTGCTTCAAAGCTTTTGGAGGTCAGATCTGTCTTCCCATGGCGTGGCTGAAACTTCGCCTAGAAGAGATTTTAAACGTTAGTGTGAAGAACTAAGAATTGCGTTGGCTCTGCACCGTGTGCATGCTCTCCAGCCATCCAATTAACAGCCTGAGTTGTGCATAGCCTCTTTCATCTAAAGATGTCAAAGAGCTTTGCAAACATTACTGTATATTAATATGTTGCTAAAAACAAACAAACGCATATTTCCGTAGTGCTTCCAGGCCTCGCCTCTCCTCCCCCGACGCAAATTCGAAGCAGTGATCGCCAAGGTGGTGATGGGCACCTATTCTGGTAAGGGGGCCACTGCCTTGGCGTGTGGGTGGAGAAAGTCTGCTCTCTTTCAACGCTGTCAGCAGACATCCTGGCTGCAGCTCAGCGAGGCACAGAGGTCACCTTTCCCTTGACGAGCCATGGGGAACACTTTTGTAGTTTCTCTCTGGTCCTGTCAAAATAATCTAGATTAGCAGCTGCTGTTTCTAACAGCGCGGTGGTTAATCCAGGCTGCTTCGCCAGCTCCGAGGTAGGAGGGGTTATGCCTCCAGGGCTGCAGCAGCCGTGAAGAGTGCAAGAGCTCCTCCAAGATGTGCTGAGTCATTGGGCATCCACGTTTGAGACTCAGCCATGGCTCAGGGGGATGTTGGGCGCTGGGCACATCCAACTGGAGGCCGCTCATCTGGGTGGACAGCTAGCTGTCTGTCTGCAGGCACAGTTAGTTGGGGCTGCAGAGGTATTGCAGTAAATATCTGGAAGTTCAGATCACTGATCATGTGACATCTCTGATTTGCAGTAAATCTTTTGGCAATTCACCAGTTCAGGGTTGAACAACTCCTGCTTAGACAAAGTGATTTTACTTTTCAGTCTACTGGAAGAACATCCAGCTGAAAGAAGCCTTTTCACAAGAAATAAGCCTAATTTTATGTTTGTCCAGAAGAAAAAAAAAAAAACAAAAAAAACACCACACAAAACAAAAAACCACCACCAAACCCACGATCAGGACAAGTTGTGTTTCAGGGTTTATAGTGATAATTTGTACAACTCTAAACCATTCTCATCTCTTTCAGTTCTTGTGTCAGATGATGCGAGATCATCAACAGGTATTTGGAGATGTGAGAGCAGCTGCCTTGGTAGAGGAGCCGGCTGAAGGAGGTCTTCGCAGGACATCTTTGGAAGGATGGTGTTCAGCCACTGAAGTACAAGGCCAGGTACCAAGATGAACATTAGCTCACATTAAATAAACTC
>NW_010393798.1:37018-80885 GCF_000710305.1 Buceros rhinoceros silvestris | reverse complement strand
CACTCTTTCTGACAGTTTAAGCTTCTCAAATACTGTATGTCTTTTTCATGAAGAAATTACACACTCACATATAGGAATCACGTATTTACAGCATAAAACACCTATTGATATATTTTGGTCATTTTAGCGGAATTCGGAAGTCTTCATAAAGTGAGAAATACAACATTTCATTACACAATTACAGCTAATTATTTTAGAAATACAGTTTAAATGCAAGTTATCTTAAATTTATTGCTTATCTAACTGGAAAGATATAAGCAAAACCTGAAAATCATAAACCCTTCCAGAACATTATATTTTATGCAGTCCAAAATGTGACACATGGGGTCTTTAATAATTCACTGCTTGTTAACATTAAACAACTGTTAACATGCTCAAATAATTAGTTATGCTTGCTTGACATGTTTGCATCTTTAATAATTGATGCATTTATCTTAATTACTAACAGTATTATGGTCGTAATATGCATCTTTTTTCTATCTTAAAATTTTAACAAAAACTGACTTTTTGCCAAAAATGATTATCCTCTAAGTTTTAATTACTCATTGTAATTAAATTGCAAGCTGCAGTATTTTATTAAAAATATCTTTCACAAAAATATTTAATGGAAAAGAGGTGATTTGTTGTTTATGCATCTCAGTTAGTAAATATTTCATAAGTTTCATATTACCCTTTCAGAGCAGATATAAAAACCATAACATTCTTAATATGAGTCAATTTAAAAGCTGCTATAGTAGTCTTCGTTTCTCCTCCCAAAGGTTTGCAGAAGTCAGTGAGAATAAAGGAAGACCAAAAAAAAAAAAAAAACCCTAAACGAAAAAATGTGGTGGTGATTGTAAATAGGATGCTCGTAGTGACAGGATCCAAGGTTGGAGACGTTGTGCTGGTGAGTATATAACACATTCTCCAGTGGAATTAGTCTGACTTGAAATAGAGATGAACATTAGAAGTTTTTCATTCTTCACTGTTCTTCTGATTCAACTTTCGCTTGCAGCTGCTAATAACAATAGTGGCAGTACTTTGACTGTAATCATTTATTTATTGCAATGCTGATAGAGATAGGGGTGAGCTTTGTGTCAGCCAATTTAAGACGACTGTGTTTTCAAGGCCTTCCCACTGGTAAGACAGGCTGTTTTAGATTAAGATGGCTGTTTCTGGTCCCGAAACGTTGTGGAGGCAATTACCACTCCTGTGGAATGACAAAACTCGTTAATGGTGTCAAAGGATTCAGCCACATCCGTGTTCTGGTCTGTAGTTATATTCGTTCCCAAGTGACCCACAAAGATGCCTGAAAAGGCATCATCGTGTTATTGGCAGGAAAAAGTCCATTTGAGAGATGAAAATGTTGTCTGAAGTTTTAGAAATAAAACCCAAAAGCTGTGAGAAACTGTCTCACAGTGCGACAGACTGAATCTCAGGGCTTCATTTAGCAACTGACTGATGAGAGTCCAGCTTGTCTCTGAGCTAGGTGGCTTCTGAGGAGCTTGAACCATGAGCCAAAGGCAGCCAAAACACTGTGTTTTTAATGACAAAAGGTGCATGGGAATAGCTCTAGTATAACACCTTTTCTAAGGCATATCCGCAGACCTAAGGTGCAGAAGCGTCCCGTGTGCCAGACAGAGTGGGCAGGGAGATCATGACCACATCCAGAAGTACCTCCTCCGAGCCCTCAACTTAAAAGTCTGCCTTCAGAAGGATTTACCCCAGATACGGCCCTTTGCCAGAAAAACAGCTTGAGGTGAGGTGGGGGAGAACGCTGAGCTCTGTGCAGAGTGCACTGCCTGCTTTCCCAACTACTTACGTGCCGGTAGGAACAGCATTAATGCCGCAATGGCCACCCTTCCAACTGCTGCTTCCAGACTCACTCTGTACTTTTAATCTCCTCTGCCTCTTCTGACAGATTTAGAAGACACTCGCTATTACAAAATCCTTGTGTCCTTGACATGGTGTTCTTCAAAAAAGAGATTTCTAGTGTGATTTTAGAGTTAAATAAAAATTTACACATCACAGATCTATTAATCATTTTTTCCCTTCTGTGGTTGTATCTTCAGATTTCAGTGATTGATTTATGTAGCCAGATGGGTGCATTTATTTCCTGCTGTCTTTCAGTCCAGCAGAATCCATGCATGCTGTGCAGTACCATGAGCTTGAACTTTCACTTAAAGTGCGCTACCGTACATAAATTCCGAATACTATTCCCTCTTTGGAACGAATGAGATTCAGATGCGAATCCTTCGGATGTGGCACAAGTTGAGTGTTTACCTCTCAATTAGTAAAGAAACCAGCCCTTTCAGCTTTAAAGGGAAGCTTTGGTATTGTGGAAGATGGTCATCTCCATGTTCTCCAGGTTTTTGCACCGAATGCCTTTGTGTTTTCTGTCACCACATGTGTAGAAGTTCATCAGCTGTAGCCAGAAATAAAGTGAAATAAAAAGTTTACTGTGGGGAAAGCAATCTTCAGACTACATGTGCATTTACATGGACATATGCTGACATCCAAAAAATGTTTGCGTACGGTACTGTAGGGTCAGTGTTCCCAGATCCAGGAACTGTGAGAACAAAGACCGTGAAGACTTGAGAGGGGCTCTATGGGAAAAGTTAGAACTGGGATGGACTGGATGTAGTAGTTTCATTCTCAGCATGATTGTATGCAAGGACATGTATAGGCAGACAGCGTTTTCCTGGGCTCCAGTAGCTGAGTGTAAATCTCTACACAGATGATGCAAACGCTTGTGATGAGTCCATTTCTGAGGGAGGAGAGGAAGTCTCAGAAGCAGCAGGTTCCTGAAGGACATAGGAAGGTAAATGGGTGGTAGAAGAGGGAAATCCAAAAGAATGTCCCTACTTGAGAGACCAGCTTCAGAGAATCTATGTGGGCTTGAGGTCTCCCCACAGCCCAGGTGGGAGCTTGCTCAGAAGTCTCACCATGACATGCAAAGTCACAATAAATTAGCTTCAGAAGTTTGTTCAGTTAGGGAGTGAGTTATTCTGCATGTGAGGTGTGTGTATTTCTGTATGAAATGGGGTTTGCTTCTTTCTGCGATGGGAAAACAACCTGGTTTTTACTTCATGGCCGTTTCTCATGCCCTGGTGGTGCATTAGGGAGAGGCATGTAGCGCTGCACCAGTGGAAAGGCTGTGGTCAAGCCAGAGCGGCTGTCTGGGTAAGAGTATCTCTGTGCTGTGATGGATGGTGTTCTAGATTTCTGACAAACGAAGATGAAATGCAGAAATAGCGTTCTGGTGGCAGAATGTTTCTGCCATCCATTCTGTTGGGCTTCTGTCTTCATGGGATGTTAACTTCTAGTGAGTGTGGAGACCAGGAGGTATCGTGCACAGGCATTACAGTCATGCATGTAGGTGAATTTCCAGAAGGAAGCTTAGCTTTCAAACACTATTTCCCACAGAAATATGGATAATTCCCTGTGAACTCTATGATTTGCGAAATATACATATGAGTTTTACAGTATTTTCAATATGAACATGTTCATGTTTATGACCCAGAATATTTCAACTGTAAGCTAAATCCTTTCTGGCTCACTCAAGGTTTTGACATTTGTAAGTCTTTGCTTGATCTAGGAGTATCTTTAATGGTTTATATTAATTCAAGGTGTCCCTTTATGCACTTAAAAAAGAAAAAAAGCCTTTCTTTTAATGACATTTCCATTTATTCAGAATTATTATTTTAAATCCTAAATTAGTGTTCTGCACTTCAGTTCTGACAGAGCCATTACATTTTATACTAAAAGAGTTTTGTTAATTTTAAATTATTAAACCCCATTGGCTGCACGAACTGAGCATCTTAAAGCAAGTTTCTGTAGTTCAGCTGTATTTTAATTGATTACGATTGCAAACCTAATTCAAAATATTTTGCCTATTTTGCTTTTTATCCTTATATATGGCAGTTAGTTATTATTCTAGGTTTCACTCTCTGATCTGAGAAGATAAATAGCAGCCGAGCACACTAACAGCAGTATAGAGAGCAACCTGTTCTGGGCAACACAGATCTTCAAGCTGAAGACAGACAAAATCACAGAAATAATAGTAAGTCTTTTTTTCTGAAAGAAAAATTACAAAGTCTGTGATATAAACTTGCTTCTATAGAAAAACTAATTAATTCTGTCAACAATAAGTATTTACTTTGCATTTTTAAAAGGTTTTTCTTAACATTATCCATGGTATAAACTAATTTTATTTTGATTTTCTAAGACATCTGCTTCCTTTCAGTTGTTACCTGGCATGACGTAGGTAAAATTCTGATTTTGCATGAATTAGTGAAGATAATTTCTTCAGGCATTTAACTGGAGAAACAACTGTAAAGCTACTTATCTTGGAGAGCCACATCAGGTAAAGGTGAGAAGGTCTTTGCGCAGGTGGGATCTAATACACAGTCTGAAGGAAGCAGTTAAGATGACTTTTTGACCACAGAGGAGCACAGTGGAGATGGAAATAACGTATGTGCAATGGGACAGAACGTAATGGAAAGTGGAGTTTCTTTTCTCTTAAAACCAAAGTTGCACTTCAAGGGCAGTGTAGATATCTAGCAAGAAGCAGCATCTTAAAGCACTTAAATTACTGTGACTTCAGGTGAAATGTGCTGCAAGCTCTAGATCTGCTTTAATTATTCTTTGAATTTGCAAACTATGATCTCTTACACGCATTGCTAATTCACTTGTCTCCTGAAACTTGAACTGCGCGGTTTGGGTTTTACAGATTCATCAAGTGAAACAATTGGGCTAATATCACATTAATTTAATTAACTTTAATTTTAAATTACTTGCTAGAGCACCGAACAAGTGTAACATCTCCAAGACATTTTAGCAGATAGCTGCAGCTTTGTTGTACACTCTTGTTTTCACAGTGAGAAAACATCTTGTTAGCATGAAAGGCCCCTTACTACTTTAAAAGAGAATCTCCTGCTTGTACGCTAACGTTTGCCCTGATTGCCTGACTGTCATTTCAGAGGTGAAGGAAAACAGCAGAACTGCCGATTAGGGGGCTGATAGAATTTTAACATCTGCACTGTTCTGCAAAGACCTCATTCAGCCACAAGTGGCTGAATAGTTTTTTGTGTCTAGGATATCCGTAGGGAATTAACTGCCCGCAGCCTGTGACTGCGAGCAGGTGCCCAGCTCCTGGCCAGCAGCGGATTTGGGAGAGCTGCTGCGCAGGAAGGACCTGCATCACTGGTGAAACGAGCGCCAGGCGGGTATGCGAGGCTAGTCCCAGACAGGAGGGCAACTCTTCACTCCAATTTTTTTAAAACAAGATAAAAACAGTTTAAGGAAGAGTCTGACCATCCAAAATCAGTCATCAGGTGTTCAGCTGTCCAATTACTGTTCAAGTGTTAATGGCAAGCACAAAGTATTTCTATACATGTAGGCTCATCTCTATCTAATGTATGTCTAATGTCAAAGCAGGCACATTGTGCTGTCAGACACACAGCTAGGTGCACTAAATGTTTTAAAGAATATGGTCTATTCCAGACATTTTTCTGATTACAGAGGCAAGCTGGAAACAATACCAGAGATAAGGCTGTAGTCCACGCGTGGACATGGTCAGGAAGATAAAGGCAGGAAGGCTGTATAAGAACAGCAGTTTATTCCCATTCCCTTTGCATCATACATGTATATTAAATATTAATGGCACTGTATGAATATTCATCTGTGTTTAATATTCATTTGTACACGGAAGTTTACAGCCAATCTCTTTAACTTTTGGTGCCAAAACCAGTGTTCAAAGGGTTATGCTGCCATTGTTTCTGCAAAACGTGTACATTTATCTGCTGTAAAATAGGCTGACTGGCACCAAAGAGTGTCGTGTTTAGTTTTAAAATGCCACAAATAACAGATTTATAGATTTTTCTAAATACATTATTTTATCTTGACAGCATTAATCATTCATGCTTCCTTCTTTCATTTTTCTACCTGCAATGGATTATTGAAACAGAAAATAACAACGGGAAAGGCTACAAGCAGTATCAAAATGTCAAGTTTGTACTTACAGTTGTATGTACGTGGACAGGGTCAAGAGCCTCAATTATTTGTATATGTACACAGTGGTACTACATGAAAGGTTATGTCACCTGCAGCTATTTTCTTGCAGATTTAAATAGGACTGATATTCAACTCCACAGTCAGCCACTGACATGGAACATAGAATTGTAAAATACTATGAACTCTTATGTCAGGACCTAAAATATGAACTGGGTGATTGCAAGGTGTAGCTGTGGGCAATCCTATGTATTGCAGTGTAAGGCCTTTAAATTACTTTATGTTATCCCTGACCTGTTCTATTCGTTTAAGCATAAGCCAGAAACAACATAGAAATACTTTCCAGGGAGAAGAAAGCCCTTTGGTATTGCCTGTTTTTGCAGTAGAGCTTGCTTGGTTTAGAGGGGGTTTGTGGGTTTTGGTTTTGTTTTTTAAATTCTTCGTATTTCAATGAATGCACCCAGGTAGGATAATTCTAAAAAATCCAAGACCGTGGCTTACGTGTTAATGAAGGGCAAGTCTGATAACAAAACTGACAGCAGCGTTATTTAGAGTAGGATGTGGTGGAGCTAATCAGCACATTTTCACAGCGGAGGGCGGAGGAGCGGAGATAATCAGTAGATTTTTGCTGGTGATTTGGTTAAGTTATAGGTTAAAAAAAAAAATAGGAAGAAAAAGCATTAGTATGGAGTTTTCTTGACCAAGCTCCTCATGGGTAATAGTCACTCTTTTGAAAGGTCAGCACAAGACCTACAGCTCAGAAAGTCTTATTTCTGAAGAAGTGATTGATATCAAGATACTCTATATCTTGAAAGCAACCTACTAAACCAGCAGTAATAATCATATATATCGATAGACTTGTACATCACTGGTGTATGACAGCATGAGGGACACAGTTACGGTTGTAAATTCAACTTTGACATTTACGTTAATGAATTCTTGACAGGAACTTACTAATTCCATATCTTTAGACTGTAATGACAGGAAAAATTGCATTGTTGAAGGCCCAGTAGTTATAACATTTATGTACTGTTAGTCTTGCTTTGATTTTAATTATTTATAGTAATTTTGTAATTAGAGCTGGGGTATAACTATCTTATCAGACAACATTTCAAAGAATAAATAAAAAAATAAATGGTCAGACATTAACATCAACCTCTAGTCGAGTAGCAAAATCCACATATATAGGCTGAATTAATAAAATTATCGTTGCAAACTTATTTTGAGCCATGCCACTCACTTCGCAATCGTGCTAATGCATCTTGCCAATTTTTACCGTCCTGTCACTAGAAAATTCTGTTCATTATAGCTTTTTATCAAATCTTAAAATACAGATTTCACTGTCTCAAAGTACACCAAAAGTAAATTAAGGCATTAAGTATAGGTGAATGAATATGATTTTCAGAACTTACTACTAAACGCTGTTACACATCCAAAAGTTTGATCCCTGCTTTCTGGGAGGAAAAATGTGGTTGTTATTTGCTCTGGAGCGGGGCATTGCCATTACATAACACACTCTCCTCTCTACAGCTTTCGGTTTTGTCATTTTAAATTTTTTTCCCGTGTTATTTAATCTCTAGAGTTATCTCATTCAATTATAAGAGATAATTGATTTTAATAGTTGCTAGTTGTTCTGCAGAAATTCTTCATATGCATACACATCCTTATATCCACACAGAGTCATTCATGCTACAGAATGTAATATCAATTGCAGGGGAATAACTGAGCTGCTGAAACAACATAGCAAGGATACAAAAATGCTGAGGGCCCCTGGAAATAACATGCAGAAGTCAGGATCGCTAATATCCAGGTGGAGTTGAAGTTCTGGACCATAGTTAGGTATATCTGGTGAGTAAAATACCAGGGAAGGAGAAGAGATGGTCAAAGGGAGGACCAAGAAACGGAGTGGTGGGTGCTCACAGGCTGCCTTCCCAAGACAGATGCCTTCAAAATGTGAAGTGATTCTAGTAAAACTGCCTCCCAGGTACGGGGTCCTCCGTGGGGCACTGGAGTAAGCCCTTGGACACAGTGGCATGTGGGGCTGGGATGGACAGCGTTGGGCACCGCTCCTGCATGGCGCTCGTCCCATTTGGATGGATCCTGCAGCCAGTGCCCTCTGGTGGGTAATTTGGCTCCACTCTGACTCTCTGGACAGAGATTGTTGTGGGATTTTTTTCCCCAAGGTTTCTTTCTTTTTCTTCCACCTTTTCTGCAAGAGCAGGTTCCATGAATCATGTTAAAATATTTTAATATGAGGGCAACATTGATTGGCCGTGAAGAAACCTACGCATGATAGCCAGTATACTTTGAGTAATGATGTAACTGAATAATGGTTTAGAGTCACGTTGCATCAGCCTCTTTCTCCAGGTCCAATCCATCCATATCCAGTTAGAAAAGACTCTTCCAAGGCAAGTTATTCATGGGTTCATCCCAATTCCCGTCTTTAGATCCTAGTAAACAAATCCAGTCACTGGCTGTTTAACATTTTTATTACATAAATTCCAACATGCAATAGAACATTACAGGGTGCTGCTAATAACAGTGTGCATTTCAGATGTATTCCCTTTTTGTCACAAAACCCCTTAAACCATATTCTAATAACTGTGTATAAGATAAAATTGACAAGAAGCATCACATTCCACAACCAGGGGAAATACCTCTGTAGAGCTTTTTTCTTGCCCCTGTTTTCATCTAAAGTAACCACCAGATAGTTAGTAAGGAAGAAAACAACCCACGTCTCTTGTGATAACCCAAACGTGCAGACATGCTGATAAATAAGATACATTTACAATTCTTTTATTACTGTATTCTATGACAAGATAAAACAAACAGTATTTTGTGGAACATTACAACTTATAACAGACTTAAGTTACTGTCCAAAGATGCTGAAAAATTCCAGTATAAATACACTTTATTTTCAGCTGGCTCATGGATGATTAGGGTATCCCAACACTCTGACAATTTTCATATAATACTATGAAGAATTTCATGATTTCCCTTCATCTTACCGCTGCTGCCAGCTCAATACATCTTTCTCTAGTAAAAATTATACAAATCTATGGTTTTTACTCTTCTCATACAACATAAATCCTCGAGATAGTTTCATATACGTTAACTACAATCTGTCTTCCCCCACCTACCGCTCCCTGGAGTTCAACCAACAAAACCTCAGATATATTGCACAGAAGAGGAGCGGGACGTAAGGACACATCACTTTGGTGAGATTCGAGTAATTTCTATTTATAAATATCTACCTGTATTTCTTTTACATAAACAGCAGAGAAAGACCAGGAAAAGGTTGGGTCATCAACTGGCATCTGTTTCTCTGCATGAGATGTCCCAAGAGAATAATATTTACTGAGCAAACATGAGTTACATGATGGACCATAATGCAGAGTTTTCAAATTGTCTTGGCAGCTGTTCACCTGTTGAATAGCTCTGTGACTTTTTGAGGAATTATTTTCTTGATCCTGTCAAGGCAAAAGGAAGAATTTTGATATATACAAAAAGCCATTCAATGCTTTTCCTTGTAATCATCTCCCTTCACAATATCCTCATTTATGAAGCCTGACTTTACTGATGAGAAGGGACAGGCAGATCTTTGGCCTTAAGAGTTTGTCTCTGCCTTTGTTTTAGAGGACTTTCTTTGGGTTAGATCTCTGATTTTTCCTGCTTTGCTTATCCTCAAGGCGTTCCCATTGCTTCCTGGGCCTCTCAGCAGCTCTGGGAGTCTCTTGAGCTGCTGGGAGGCACAAGCAGCAACACCAAACCCCACGTGCTGTCTCCATCCCTTCCTGTTGACCAGTTCTCTGGGACTCACCCATGGGGGCTTACCCCCAGCCTGTAGCCAAATTGATGCTTGGGGGAGGGCGTGCTGGGGTCCCTGGCTGTCCTGTTGGGGAGGAAAATCCAAATACAACTTCAGTGTTCTTGAAAAGCCGGAAATCCCACCACAGCTCATTTCTTTGGTGTTCTTCTCTGCTCTGCTCCTTTCTAATTTTACCACTTGTAGCGCAAATTTTCACGAGGAAAGGCTAGCAAAAGAAGTAAATACACTTTTTAGTGTGCCACTGCCTGCTGTTCCCTTTGTTTTGCTATTACACATAGGAATTTATTCTCATTTTAAAACTCTGTTTACTGCCCTCTTATGCTTCCTTTGTCTCTGAATTTGCTTTTGATGTGCTCTGATTATTTGGGCAATAAAGCTTTTGTTGTGTGGATCAGGGGGGTTTGACATTAAGAGAAGAAATGCAGTTCCTTGCAGCCTATCCCAGTAAGAAGTTTTTACAGGCAAGAAATAGTTCCTATGTTTTGAAAAAGAAACAAGCAAAAAAAAAAAACAAAAAACCACCACAGTTAAAGAGTGCCATCCCTCAACCAGAGTGCCTGTTCCGGGGTTAAGGGCTTGCTACGTTATGCACTCAACTCACCATAATTTCAAAAGGCATTCAAAACACAAAACATATTTTACTGGTTTGTGCTTTAAAAATAAAATCCAGATTAAATCTAGAAAATTGAGGCAAAGCTCCCACTCGAGAGAGATTTGTGCTTTCAATCCATAGTCCTGAAGCTGAGCAGTGTAAAGCCCTCAGAGATGATAGTGAGTGTCCAAAAGACTTACAGACATCGTTTTGCAGGACCATGACCCTGAGACTGAGCCTGAGGTACTGCAAAGAACTTTTTGAAAGGCACCGAAAAGTCCTCCTTCTGTCCCTAAATTGTGTGCTGGTTTCAAATTGATTCATAAATTAAGTATGTGTATGTGATGACTTAAAACACACGACCTGCGTGTGGAAGAGTCCAAAAAATTATATTGATCATTTTGACAAATTGTTGTGTTTTGTTCTGTCTGCCATGAGTTAGGGCACACTATCATGCTTTGTTTCAAGCACGTAACTGAAGTATTAGTAAGATTTTCTTTCCATTTTCTTAGAACTCTCCAAGGTCTATAGTTTTCTTTGCAGAAACAGTTGCCATTAAATATGCTGTATGTCAATGCAGCAGTGAGGTGGTTAATTTTGACTGAATATTATGCTATATAACCACTTGGCATTTAACTTGAAAAACGACTTTCTGCTTCACCTGTCAGCAGCCCAGCTCTCATCAAATAAGTGAGTGAGAAAAATTTTAAAATTTCAATTTCCTGATGCTATTAGACACTACTTCTTCCATACTTAAACAGTTTAGCAGTGCATGTACATGTTTTGGTATTCATGCCATGCATCACTCTACATGCTATTACAATAGCTTTTTTGTTTAAAGGGTAAAAAGATGCATGGATCTTTATCTTGAGGTTAGGAAAATGTATTGCAGGAACATGGCCAATCAGGTTTCTGAATAACTTTGTAACATAGTACCATAACCCTGATGCAGTGTGCGGAATTTAAAACACTCGGTGCCTACGACTCCATGGGAAGAAAGCATTCTAGATGGAGACAGCAATCACTGTACTTCCTTGCACTATACTTCCTCGGAAAACTGGTGCCTCATTCATCTATTTTATCCTTTTGGCTGCCAGACGCATAATTCTGATAAATCATGCAAAATATATATTTTTTTTATTTTCAGTGTATTTTAGAGATTAAAACCATTAATGCAAAATGACAGCAGTAAGTCTCCTTTGTTTCTCTTTCAAATATAGGATTGGTTTTCACTGATGGCTAATATATCTTCAAACAGTGAGAAAATTTCATCGATAGAGGAAGGCACAAATGAGATTTCCCCATTTCATTTTCATTTCTTGTGTTACTTTACACAGTTTTCACTTTGCCACTACTAAGTCTGCAGACATTTTACTCAAGAGGAAAAATGCATCATCTCTGCTGTATTTCCCTTTATTCTTTGACATTAATTTTTATTGCGTGTTACAATATGTGTAAATCTGTAGTTGTAGAGTAGCAAACATCAAACATCATTCAAAATAATAGTTCAGTGTAAATATGAGCTGGTATCACTCGGGTCATTATTATTTGTTCATTTATTTGGATAGTCTTGACAATTGACTCAGTACTGTGGGTTACAGAAGAGTATGGGCAGGTTCAACCTGCAGCACTTACTGTCTTAAAAATAGATATATGGTAGACAGGTGGTACTTAGGGATCCAGGGGTGAAAATTACATGTTGGCTTTTTAAGTCACACAGTTAAAAATAAAATAAAATAAAAAGAAAGCAAACCAAAAAAACAACAACAAAGAAACCCAAACAATGTAGGGGGTAAATTCCGCTACTTTTAAGTACCGAGTTATGGGTTGGATTAATCTGTTTAGTATTTCCATTTTATTGGGGTGTAACTTTGCTGAAATGAAGGAAGTTTCATCACCTTGAATGAGGCATAAACCCTAACCATGAGTCAGGCCCAACATTTAGAAAGCTGCGGCTGCAGAACTGCCAGGTGTTTTTCAGCTGCCTCTGTTCCTGGTTACGCTCTTCAGTGGTTTAGTGTTTCCAAGCCCACGTTTTCCCAGCCGGCAGCGAGGTCTCCCAAAGCCCTGGAGGAGAGCAGCTCCAGCGCGTGTCTCTGCTTGGGGCCTTTCTGCCTTGGCGCAGGTTTGTAGGTTCAAAACCACATCTGGGAGGTGGTGCAACCTCCTGAACTTCTGCTATAAATGTGTAAGAAGGCAAAGTTGATGTGAGTAAGGAAATTAAATGTACCTTGTACTGTGTGGGAATAAGCATGGCGGTTTAGTGACAATGACAATAGAAACACCATGCCCTTAGGCTTGATTACAGTTATGCTCTCAAATTTACAAGAATTACTATTTAATGAAACTGCAGTAGACACATCTAACCTGTGGGTAAATTAATGTACTGCTTGCATAATGTTGGGTAGTTATTAACGTGATGGTATTGTCCTGGATTTATTCTGTGGTCATTGAAGAGACTTTGCTCTTCCTCCATCCCTGACAGCATGGAGGTGGAGTATAGGACATGCCCTTCGTTGGCCTGATTTTTCCCCACGGAATCATCTGCTCTGCCTTCCTAGGCTCAGGAATGTGGAAGCTCACCAGTACTTCCAACATTCTCTGTGTAAAAAAGGATGTGTTTTGCTATGCTGGTAGAAATAAGATATTTTTTTCTCTTCCACCTATAAATATACACTTACATATTTATGTTTTTTATAGGGTCTGCACGTGAGCATAGTGTGGGACTTGCAGGAGGCCTCCATGTTCTCCAGTTGCCTCTGCTGCTGGCTGTGACCAGACGTCATGTGCACATGGTGGTTTGTGCTCCTAAACCCCAAGGGAAGAGTGTGAGCTCCACAACCAGCCCCCTCAGAAGATCATCGGCTATGAAACAGTGAGTGGGTTGAAAATCGTGTCTTCCCGTGTCAGCTGGATAGAACGAGGTTAGTAGGTGTATTAGGTTTGGGAAGCTGTTGGATGGTGGCTTGTGGAGTCCCCATTTAGTTTGTGCATAGGTGAGGGTCCATGGACACTGGTTGTTTACCAAGAGCCTGTGGGTGTCCATTGGGCAGTGACCGCTCAGGAGAGCAAAGGCAATGAGGACAGGTGTGTCAGTTGTCTTCAAAGCAGCCCTGGGGGCAGAGCGGGAAAGGGCTGGTTTAGGCAGAACAGCAAGAGCTAGAAGTTAAAGGAGCAAAGTGCAAAACTCATTGAGCTGTCCCAGACGAAATCTTTGGCCACGAAGTGTCAGTCTGGTGTTGCACCCATGCCAAGCAGCTCTTCTGGGAGGCCACTTCATTAGTGCTGGCTTTGCACTGTCCAAGTCACGGCCAGGTGCGAGCCCTGGTGCTGCTGCCTCGTGTGGACCCTGCCCGCCCTTCCCAGGGGCAGCGGGGCTCTCCAAAATGACGTTGCATGTGCAAACATGTCCTGCGGAGGCCTGTGGAGGGGTGTTAACGGCTGTAAGACTTGTCAAAGTCTAATTAGTTGCTCACAGAAGAGAGATTTCAATTTTTTGGCTGAATCTTTTTTTTTTTGGAAAGGTCCCAAACTCCTGCTTCCTGGGAGCCTGCCTTAGCTGTTAAATCCACAAAGGGCTGCTCCGTGCGATGACAGATTTTATTTTTAATTTTTAAAAATAATATTCTGCTTTACAATGGGAATTTTTTCAAGGTTAAATAGATGATAATTAGAGTTGTGGATGTTCTAACCCGATTGGTTGTATGGGATGTTTCCTTGCTGACCTCCCTCCTGGCAGCACCAAGAGGAGTGAGTTCATCTATCACTGCAGAAAGCTTGGGAGTCCCCTTGAAGCGTTATGAAAATTGCTGTGCACAGCTCTTTTGTTTCTGAAAGAAACTTCTGTGCAAGAGGTAAGAGACAGTAGGCTGAGGGGCTTGCTGTCCAGTTGTGGTGCCGCTGTGGCAGCGCAGGTCTGTACATCGGTACCTGTACTCTTGGTGAGAACATCAGGCAACCGTTAGGCGGTCCTGTCTCCTCCTGCCACAGATAAAGAAATTTAGATGATGAAATGCACAGAAATCCTTATGCAAAATCCAGGCACTACAGTGCGATTCTTTAGTCACACTTGCGCTTATTCTTTGAAACCACAAGAGTAGCGCGTCCGCTGTTTTCACGCCAGTGCCTGCTGATGGCTGAAATCCCCGGGCCTCGCGGGGCGAAAGGGAGCTGCCTCCGGGCTGAGCCCCGCAGTCAGCTCGTGCGGGAACCTGAGACACGTCTGCGCTGCAGGGCTGGTGCTCAAAGCTCAGGTGGTCTGGCCTCCCAAACTTTCAGCTGGAAGGAGAATGTTTACAACTGCTCCGATTCCCTCTCAGTGCAATAAAATATGGAGAAAGACTATACCTCCTCACTCTGTTGTCATTCTGTTGTCATTCGTTAATACCTTATCCACCCCTTTCTTTAATCATTGAAGGGTATTTACAAATATTCAGAAATGCTTTCTCTTCCTTCAGAATTTCTATATTGGGTTTTAAAGAAGGATTATAACAGAGCAAATAACAGTTTGGATGAAATTCTGGGAATTCTTCTGTAGTGTGCTTCTGCATGATAGTCATTATGAGATTGCTTCCCCACCGCTTGCTTAATGCAGCTGTCCAAGTTTTGTATTTACTGGGAGTCCAATTTGTTTTAAGAAATTAACAAAACAAATACTTAAGTACTGTGCTGAACCTATTGTAAAGTTTTTATTCATTTTGGTGAGAAGGAAAAAAGCATTATAGTGCTCATGGAACAGCCTTTGAAGCCACATTTATGAAATTGAATCCCTACCAAAATAATTTGCTCATGTTAATACAGAAGCTGTATAGTATTGCAACAATTATTCTGTTGTTTTTGTCTCCAAACTGGGTTGAACCTTTCTGTGGCACTGGTCTAATGTCTGCTCAGAGAGGCAGGCTGACTGCTTGATTACAGCACTGATGCCCCTGAGCCGCAGAGGTGCTGATGGGAACTGTGTGGTCCTCAGACGCGGTCGCAATATTTATGCTTCTCAAAGGAAGGAGCGCCCTGGCACTTGCAGGCAGGGCTGCTGAGTCCTCCTGTCCTTTTCTGTAGGCCAGCGCATGAGATAATTTCTGTGCTTTCCAGGGCAGGCTCTGTTAACCCCTGTGATCTCAGTCACTGGGGCATTGCTCCGCTGAATGGCCTTTGCTTAGCAGCACAGGGGAGAAAACTGGTGGTTTGTATTTCTGGTCACAGAAGCACTGTGCATCTTGTGATGGGCCTTTCAGCGCATTTCTCTCTCAGTAAAACTTCTTTCCTCCAGCTTAGTTGTGACTTCTAACTCCTCCGCAGCAGGTCCTGGTGACTTGCTGTGCTGGGAGCAATACACTGTCCTTTGTTACCAAATTTTGAGCTCTTTCTGCAAGATAACTGGTGTGGTCATGCACAGCTATTTTTCCCAGATATCTGCGGGCATTTTTAAACTGCACCTCTAATTGTGCTCCTGCCAGCATCAGTAACGGACACTGAACCGAAATACAGGTGTATCTATGACATTTGTTGATAGTTGCTGGGGTTTGGGTTTTGTTTTTTTTTAAAGAGAACACAACTTGCTAACTGCAGAAATTCAGAGTTGAAAGGTAATACCTCATACCAACTCTTGCCAAGTTTTGTTTAAGGTAGACGGAATGTCCCGGACCTCACAGCCCTCCACACTGCTGCTGAACCTGCCCGTGACAAGCTCCTACCTAGCAGGCTTCATAGTTTTGTGTTTGATGACCCATGTTTTTATTTTGCTTTTCAAAGACTTTGCTTTTTTAAAAAAACCAAACCTCCGCATTTTGCTCAGTAGATAATCTTAAACCTCGTAACCTTGCTTCATCATGGGTGTCCCTGTACTTGGCCAGGCAACCAGAGTAGTAAATGGAGCTGAACTCCTTTTTTAAGAATGAAAACAAGAACCTGTGGGGCAGGAATGAGCGAAGGGTGTTTCTGAAGAGTCCTTTAATTCTCCCTGAATTCCTCCCAGACAGTAGCTGGGCTGTGGCTTCCAAATATGATCCCCGTGCCAGGGAAATTAGCAGGGCATGTCCGTGGAGCCCTTATCACACTTCACAGTAGACACAGGCAGGCAGGGGGCTCACAGAAGGAGGCTGCTGAAGCACAAAGCGTTGGGCACCAGTTGTTGAATCTGTGATGTCAACAGGTGACGTTTTCCTAGGGGAAATGAAAGGGCCAAGTGACGGATGTGTGGCTGTTGATCCCGCTTTGCCTTTCGGGGAGGAGAGGAGTTTTTGCTTCTCACTGTGCAGGGCAGGGGAGCACGTCCTGGCCCCTGGGGCCAGCCAGACCCCACTGGACCTCCCTAGCAATGTAGTGGGCCTGCATTTTTGGGAGGATTTTTTCTTTTTTGCCTTCCCTCCGCCCCCTCCCCCCATCCCCACATCAATGCAAACTGCATTAGGATTTCCAGCTGCTTATTGTTTTACAGCTGGAAAGTCTTCAATGGGCAGTGAAAGGACAGAAGAGATATTTTGGTAATGAGATGTCTAGCTGGTTTTCTGAAACCGGGCTTTTACATTGTTCTTAATCTGGTGGATGAGTGTCTGTTTCAGAATAGGTGAATTTCAGATAATTTCCCTTCCCGTCCATTAACCACGCAGAGCGGAAGAGCTAAACACGCTGTGCTTTGAAACTAAGCCACAGTGCGAGCTGCTGTACCTCAGACTGATTTCGGTCACACGGACTATAACTGCAGCATCGCTGGGTCTACAGATACAAGTTCAATCAAATTGTTTATGTGTGTGTTTGCACCAAATCGTCAGCTGTGTAAGCTTTGGCAGAGTTTGCTCCCTCTCCTCGGAGAGACTCGCAGTACGAAAGTTTCCTCCCTGTAACGCTGACAGTGCTGCAATCCTCTCCTCCATAGGGCTGCTTAGTAACTGTCTTGCTGCATTGTCTGTTGGATGCTAACAGTAGGAATCGTTATTTTGAAAGACTTAAATTAGTGGATTTTATTTACCGCACTAGTATTCTCACAAGGCATCTCACTTATATTTAAAAGAGTTTTAAATTATCAGCTTTTATTTATCACAACGGTATGCTTCTGATTTATCACACTTTCCTGTATGTTATTTACTCAGACCAATATGGCATAAAAATAGCCGTGTAATGTAGAGAACTCAGAAACACTTGTGAATTTTCCAAAAGCAGGGGGGAAATTGAAAACGGTTCAATATATCAAAGAAAAGTTAACTGATACAACTTTTGAGTCTGCTTTTGACTGCATGTGCTATTGTAAGCAATCAGAACAAGACGACCTAGTTTAACAGCTTTGCCGGTGCTTAAGAAAGTAGGATTTGAATTAAATTTAAATTAAATTACATTAAATTGAATTAAACTAAAATTGAAGGCTACTGCAACTGTCTTTAAGTCTCTAACTTAAAGCTACACCAGTTGCAAGACAAGCTGGTAGGAGCTTTTGGGCTTTGTGTCATTCAGTGGACTGTTGTCTCGTTTCAGATGTCATGTCAGTTAAATCCCTGCGTAGAAAACATTGAAGAGTAACTCAGTTTTTTCTTCTCTGAAACTGCTTCACTTTTTTCTGCTCACAGAAACATCACAAGGAATTCAGGCTCACTTGGTCGTAGTCTGGACATCATGGTTTTATAGGAACAAAGAAAGATGTTGTGTGCCCTTCACATATGCGCATATTAAAGATTTATTAGGTAAGTTTCAACGTCTTTCAATTAATAGGCAGGTTTTAGGCTCTTGTAAGTAGTACAGGAGTAGTAAATGCCAGCTGATATTTTGCATAAATATTCCAAATAAAAATACCTTTGATTGCAAGGGGGAGCAGAACCTCCACGAACATATCTTCATTTTTGGTAGTTTAGTCCACAGTAACAAAAACCACATTGTACCAATCAGATATTTAATGAGCCTCTAACTCCATTTCTACCTTATCCCAAAGGTATAGCAAATAGTGCTGCTTTTTAAAAATATCAAGAAAACATCATTTGCTCTAAAATGTCCCTAAAAGCAGGTCTAAATTGCCAATAAAGGCTAGGTAATTGTATCAGCATGGATCAGAAAGCATTTCTCAGAACTGATGAAATAGTTTGCAGTATTGCAGAACCTGAATGATGCTCTCTGTACATTACACTGGAAATATCAGAGACTGGTCTCGGTTTAATTTGCTCACTACTGTGTATTTTAGATTCTCAGGAAATATTTCTCGCTAATGTCATTCTGGTTTTCTTTAAATGTAATTTGTTTGGGGAAAGTCAGATGATTTCTGCAATCTAGGGTTCACTTGGAAGAACTTTTTGTTTGATTATCAAGGATAGAATACTATTTTTTCAAGAAAACTGCATGTTTGAAAATTCTCGAATCCTGTGTTCCTTGTTGCATTCAAATTTTCAAACATTTCAAATTTGAAAAATAATACTTTGCGAGATTGTTGCCCAGCTTATCAGTTCTGCCTCACTAGTTATACAGTCATTTGACAACCAAACACACATACAGTATAAATATTTAAGAAAAAGTAAATTCCATTAAGCTGCAGCGTGATAGATGCAGTAGTAGGTACTTATCTTTGAAATATTAAACTCTAGACATTTATATCCATACAAAAAAGAGTTTCCTGCCATTTGATGAGAATTATGTGCCTGGCACTAATAAAATATTAAACTCCAATTTAAAAGATAAGTATCTTACCCACTTTTTTCATAATAAAACATTTTACAGCGAGTATGAGAGCTAATATGCGTCAGAATTTCCATACAATACTGTATTTACAAACTTTTATGAAAGTTTGGTGTCTGCATTTATTAGTTACTGCCTCTATTTAAGCACTTATTATTTCATATAATGACATTGTGTGTTTCAATAATGCATGATAGAAGGTGTACAAACAGGCTTTATTTTTTTGTAGCAGAGTTTCCTTTTGTTACAGGCGACTGCTGCTAGTTAATTAAATGTAGATAGCCCCTGAAAATTGCATTATCCTTTTCTGTCCCTATTATATAAATTAATGTCAAACTGATGCAATGTTTCATGTTTAAAATAATAGATACATGTGTAAAAAATTATAGCCTGCAGTTTTCTTATTTGACAATGCATTATTTTCAACTGGAAATGTCAGTTCCTAACCTTCTGCCAAGAATATTTTGTAAAGGGCAGTAAGTAATATCTGTTAGTTATCAAATATAGTGTCTTTTGAAATTTGAACAATACTACATGTGGAAGAAAAGTCATAATATGGCGTTCCTATTTCAAAAATAATCTCGTAAAATGAAATGATCAACAGATGGTTACCACTAAAAGGAAAAGAAGTTCCTTTGAACGAAGAAAAGTCACCTTTTTCAGCAGATGAATTTCAGTGTCTCCTGTCCCGTTTCAACAAGTGGCTCATTTTGCCTTTTCGTTTTCAACCTGTTGTATAAAAGGGTAAGTGTCGACCCTGCAAAAGCATTAATACATTTGTCAATGTCCTGTCAAACTCCCCGATCTCCCAGCTTTGCTTTACTACCTCAACTGAACAATATCGTATTGATTTCGTTAAAAGAAGCTATACAGTTAGTTTTTTCCTATTCCCATAATTATTTTATAATTCACAAAAGTATTTCATTAGACTCCTTCTACCACGGCTTTTTGTATCGTGATCGATGTCAGTAGGCAACTCTGCCTTTTTTAATTACTGAACTGGGTGATTAGAGTTAATAAGCTATGGGATGTAAATACTGCCATTTCAAATAAACACAAAAGCACTTAGAAACCAAAACAAAGCCCTTCACTGAGCTCAGGCACAGCAGACTCTGAGACACGCGGTACAAGTGATTTAGTATAGTACTTGCTGTAAAGAAGGATGCACCTCCTTGCTTGACACATCAAGATGCAGCAGAGGATTTCAGGATTTGAGATATTCTTTTAAAAGGTTCAGCTTGAAAACTGCCATATTTTCAGATCACAAAGGTCTTTCTTGTATTTATATTTTCCACTTTCCAACCAAAGAGACAGTCGTGCTCTCATAAAAATACTTTATAAACAGACAGCTTTGGTTTTCACTTTTCCCCCGTAAAGGATACCCTCCCTGCTCTTAAAGGCAGCAGGTTTACACACAGCTATCGGCTGCGGCTAAAAATGGTGTTACGAAGCAGAAAACCTTCCTTTGTATATGTAGTCTATAACGTTTAAGATATGTAACATAAACTTGGGTTTTGGGATAAGAACTAAGAAATACGATTTTTTAGAAGAGCCAGGAACATAATAGTATAACAAGGAAATTTCCTTCCACCTTATACTTCTCCCTGTAAATTCTGTCCTTACGGACGCCAAGGTGCAGAAGCATGTGCACCTGTGCATCAGTAATAACATTATTGGTTTATTTTTAAATCATTTATATATTTTATTTTGAGTAAAAGTTGGTGAGAGGGATGTATTTTTTTAATTTCAGATGAACTTTTCATTAATGCCCTTACATGCCTGTTTTTACTCTTTTCAGATGGTCTATTAACACTACAGTGTTTTTGTAAACTCTAAAACAACGATAAAAACACCCTGTTCTGATTACAAAGCTAGGAAAGTGGTGGTTAACTACTCTGGCCAGGATAAACTGCACTTAATATCACCTACCTGGTGTCAACAAGGCAGTTTACCAGATGATACCTTTAAGTTCTTTCCTTAAATTGTTTTTTGCACAGATTCTTGTGAATGGTTATATTTAAGAGTCTATTCAAAAATGCTGATGGGTTTACCTTTGAAATAATTTAAAAAATTTAAAAATCAGTTAGAGAGCTAAATCCACATTACCAGGATCAAGATTTATTTGGTTTTTTTCACGGAGGTCTCCGTGTTCGCTTTTCTGACAGTCCCTAGCAGCACAACACTTTGAAAGCAGCATGTGCTGGTCGTCTGCATGATTTTATTAGTGTGGCTGCCCAGCGCTCTTACAAGGTTATGTGGCTGCTGCCCCCAGGCGCTTCTCGCATCTGCAGTGCAGTGGGACGAGGGTCTTCTCCTTCCCAGAGCCCCTGGATGGCCAAGAGGGAGCAGTAGGAGAGCGGGAGACCCCAGCCGCCGAGGCCACCACTGCTGCTCCCGGGCGTTGTGCGTGGCTGCAGAGCAGTGCTGCCCCAGGAGGGATGGGGCCAGCTGGGCACCCCGGCTTCTCAGGGCCGCTGCTTCAGTCTGGCCATTGGGAAATTTTCATTTCTGACCTTCTTAATTCCTTTTGCAATGTGAGATTTCAAGTCAAATGTGTTTCTACACACTTTTTGTGAGAAGGCAGATTTACATATGCATTAGATCCATTTTATCAGAATACACACGCGGCAATGACACATCTCATTGACGGCGTGCTGTCTGATGGATAACTCCATACAAAACGCGTATTTGAAAGGAGAATAGGAGGAGGAATAGGATTAAGAGTCTGTATACAAGTGACATAATTTTTGTGAGAGTGAGCTGTGGGAATGCCTTGCCCTGCTTCATATTTTTGGATTATTCACAGATCCAACAAGTTTCTTGCAGGTGTAAGAAATTCGTTGCTGTACAGCATCATCATACAGAAACTACCAGGACAAAGTTTGTCTGCAATGAAATTACTATATGCTTTATTTAGTAATGAAAAAATGAAGAAAAAAAAAGTTACTTGTATTCTGCCTGCTCCTGCAAACTTTGATTTTCAGTGCCACATCTCCGTGTTGTATTTATTCCACGTCCAGGCCATGCAGTGTTGTGGTTTTGTCTTTCAAAGATGGGCAGCAGTGTTTAAATATTGCGGTTTTAATTGTGTCCTAAGACGCGGGGGAACAACTGCATCACATTTCCACCTGGGAGGGTGCCGTGGTGTGTCTGCGTGTCTCTCCTGCCAGCCTGATACTGGGTGCTTTGCTCGGCGGGAGGGAAGAGGGAGGGGAGCCAGCACAGCTTTGGCTGCAGTGGCCACTTGTCAGCTTTATAGGGTGTCAGTGATTAAGAGGTGTGGAAGATTTTAGATGCTGGAGTGCATGTGCTAACGTTCCTGCGAGAGTAATGTACATATACTGCCAGCCATCCTTCTTTCTGCACTGCACAGGATTCTTCTGGCCATCCTTCTTTTCTTCCTGTCCGTTTCCTGATTGCAGGGATTGTTAATAATTTAAACTATACGTGGTTCTGGCCCAAGTGTCATAGTTTCTTCTGGAGGTCTGTGGAAGAAAGAATATTTAATTTAAAGCCTGTGTGTGACTTTACCTTGGTCTCTCTGCTGATTGCAAGCAGTACTCAGAGGAAAGCTTCCTCCTCGTTATTGTATGAGCTGATTCTGGAAAACCCAAACAGTTCACAGTAGGAATCTCATCTGCTAAGGGGGAGTTTAAGGGTAGATATTTAGGTTTTGATTGGTTGAGATTCCTGCCTGTGACAGGTTTGCCTTGCTGGCCTGCCTTCTGTGGGAAATCAGCTAGGCATTTATGGGTGCTCTTGCCTTGGAGAAGATGTCAAAATGATTGTAACCCATTAGAGACAGTCTAATATACACACTGGTGATGAGTATGAGAATTTCCATAACTGTTTGGCAAGTGTGCTCTCTATTTATGTACCCAACTATTGATATTCATAGCGTAAAAACTGGTTATTCAGCTCAAAGCCCTGTGCAATCAATCAGTGATACAGTCTATCAAATGTCTCAGTCAGCATATACTCATTACTTTTTTTTTTTTCTCGTTTGAGAGGTTTGGGATGACTCAATTTCTCTAATCTTGTAGCATTCCCTCTGTCTTTAGAGTGGAATTTGTAATTGTTGAATTATTCTTGGCCATCCTTCATTTGGAATTTATGTTGTAATTTCAGCAAAAGCCAGACCTTGTACGGCAGTTTTCATCTTTTTCAAGGCTGCTTCTATTTCTTGAAATGCTGGAGGGTTTCCAATTATTCCTTCTGGTCGCTTTGGATGTGAATTGTAACATATCATCCCAGAGTCGTGGTTCAACATTGTTAAGCTTATCAATATAAATATAATGTTAAACCCTTTTTAGATAATTGGGGCTAGGTGTGAAAATGTGATCAATTTATGCATAAATTGGTCCTACACTTCTCTTTTTTCCCTCACCAGAAAGAATCTCATCATGAACAGGTTTCAGACTGTTCCTTGTCAGGGCTTCTTCTATACCTGTTAACGGTTGATTAGGTTGTTATATCACATTTCAGTACCTGCTTAACCTGATGCCAGTCAGCTATGCAAACAAAATTCATTACAGCAAACAGAAGGCTCCAAGCTGGAATTGTAAGTCAAAAAGAAAAAAAAAAAAGGTTTGATGCATCAGCTACAACTGTGTGAAACAATGAAGCATTATAACTCTGTGTATTGGAAGATTGTAAGTAAAACTGAAAATGAGGAATGAGGTAACAAGCAGAGGAGCCTTTTTACAGACCCTTTCATGCCTGCTTTTATGTGAGAGTTTCTTTGCCAGCCACACGTGCACGGCGGAGGGCAGTTTCAGGGCACGACTGAATATGTGGCCCTACTGGCTTATGCCCCATTGCCAGTTGGTCTTTGCCATAGCATTTCTTAGAGTAGTTTATCTTTTTCACTGTGTTTATTGTGTTCATAGGAGGCTCGTTTGTAGCCTATCATTATGATAAAGTGAAGTTTAAAATTGCAGTGGGAGCCTGCTTAAGGACCATCATGCAGGTCCAGGGAGAGGGCTTATCCAGCCTGCTCAGACCTGACTCAGCCCAGATGCTCCATTATTCACGTTGACCAAAGCAGCTCCTCGAGAGACCTTGCATGGGCATGGGACGGCACTGCAGCCCCCGTATCAGTGTGCTGTGCTGGAGAAGGGGCAGCAGCCAGGGAGGCTGCTCAGCCGGCTGCTGCTGGTGGACTGGGCTCCAAGGCTTCAGGCAGGGACACAAATGCACCAGAGGAAATGATGAGGGAGGAGCGAGAGAGGGATATAGCTGGTAAATTGTGCTTTCAGAAATATTCTGAATCAGAGGGTTGAGGCAGGAGAAATTTTACATTCAAATGCGTTATTTTTGGATTTCTTTAGCAAGTGTACTTAGAGCAAGGCAAGTTCATTGGAAAACTTCTTTTCATACTCATCTAGTGCCTGCTTTGGATTTGTGGTTTGAGGCATGTGAATACCTTGAAAAGAAAAAGAGTGTTTTATTTCGGTAATGTCTGGTCTTTTGATTTAATATCTAAAAAGAATGCCATCTTTGTATTAACTATACCAGATAAAAACTAGACTGTGAAAGAGGGGGTGTGCCTGCTTACTAAATGTGCAAATCCATGTGAAAGGACTAGAATCGCTAACTCTTACAACACAATCACAACAGTTACTTGTCCCCTATTTTACCCCCTCCCTTTCTACCTTAGGAGAAGGGGGAACTGGGAATGAATTTGTCTTAATTCTAAAACATCTATAGAAAAATATCAAATAAGTCATATTCTCAAACAGGTTCTGTTCTTTCAGAATTTTTCTGTGAAGAGCTTAGCATGTTTTAATGAATTATGCTGAGGGGCATCATTGCCTGCTCCCTAATACTAGTCCTTTTTGGTCAAGAACGAGGACTGTTTTAAAGTATGATTACTGCTGAGTATGTTTTGGAGGCTACGGTAAAATTCAAGAGCAGAATGTTTGTTTGCTTAGCTTTATTTATATAAATGATCTCACGCCTAAGCAATTTCAGCATCACCATTGTGCACGTTGCGTATATGCCTAAGCCCAGGGACACAGTTTCAAAGTCAGGATTTCATACTGGGTTGGATATTTGGCCCGTAGTAGTTTAAGAAAACAGAGAATCTGGCAATATGCATTTAATAGCAATATAAAAATAAACCCCAATAAAAATAATGAGAATTATATTTCTATTGGGAGGACATTAAAGTCATAATGGTGCAAATGGGCTTTGGATAATTGATAATACTGATGCAGAAAATTATTTTCAGTTCCCCCTCCTTTGCAGTAAAATACAGCTGCATTTAAAGAGGAGGAAAGAGAATTTTTTTCCTGTTGTTCTGTCGGATAACGATAGCAGGGCTTTGACCAGCATCACTTAGTAAACCTCAAAGCCGCATTGAAAATGAGCATGTGAGTTTGCTGCGTTGGCATCTAGAGCAGCAGCATGACTGGTTCCACCTTGGGAACTGTGGGATGTTAAAAGTATGTCGCCTCTTGGCTACAACCTTGCTGATCACTGCAAAGCCGAGTAAAGGATAATCATTCTTAATCCGTGGTTTTACTGAACCAGTGTCTTGCTGCTGCTGCTGCAGTTCTGCTGCAGCTGTGGAGCAGGAGACGGCTCCCTCAGCTGATTTGCATTGACTCTTACTGCAGTTATCTTCCTTTGGCAACACACGGCCCAGAGCCCTGGGGAAGAGGAAAATGAGGCTGTCCCATTTCTCTCCTGCCACCACTCTAGGTAATGGGGCTTCATCTCTTTAGTGCTGGGGCAGCAGCTTGTAAAGGCTCTACGGGATGGTGGAGTAACGGATGCTCTTGTCCTCTACTTTATTTGACGTCACTGGTTTTACTCCATCACTTGCTGAGCTTATTAACCTCTCTAAATCCAGTCCCCTCCACAAATTAATGAGGATTTGAAATGCATGCCATCTTCAGGTATCTACATTTACAAAGCAGAAACTTCTCTTTGGACTCATAGATGGTGAGGTAGTTGTACGTGGTTTTGTCCTAGTTAAACCTGTATGAGTTCCATCCTGTTACACAGATTCCCTGTGGTCCGTGTCTTCATTTAATGAAAGAATGTTTTCAAGTTTATTTTGTGAGAAGACAGTGTTTTTGCGCTCTCAGGCTAAGTGTCACTGAAATGGGCAAGTGCTTGCACAGCCATGGAGTAATGGAAGACAAGAGCGAGTGGCAGAAGTGCCAAAGCAAAATATATCCTTTTGAAAAGTATTATGAAGAAAGAAACTTCATCAGTCCAGCTGGACTGGCCAGCTAGTAAGTCTGTAAGGGAAAACGTTCTTCTGTTCAAGAGCTCACCAGGCTGTATTTAATGCCATAGATTTTTAGAGGAAGTCTCCAAATGTTTTGTTTTCTCCAGCAAAGCGAAGGGAAGCAGTAAGTCAGCAAAGATGAAATGTAAAACTTAGATTTGAACTAGAAAAAGAAAATCTGTGTTTGTTTCTAGTTTTGGAACAGAAATCTTGTAGTTTCTTTTAACACTCATTCAGTCCTTTTGCGCTTTTGTTTCCTCAACTTGTAAAAGGGATACCTCTGTTTAGTTGCCTGGATTGTTGCACAAGTGATTGTCGTATTGAAACTACGATAATGTGGTATTTAGAACATATTTTCAGATCATTGAGTAGTAGACAATTTGGAAACTTCTTCTGTTGTACTGATTCTTAACTAAATCTCTACTTTCTGTCAAAGGATGTCTCTTTGTATTTTAAACAAGGAAGTGTTTGTGATTTTTTTCCATATGAATCAGTCAGTATTAAGTTGGGTTTGTAATTGGACAAGTTAAGAAAAGATTGAAAGTATGTTACTGAGACGCAGCCACCAGCCATAAAATAGGATAAACAACGGTGTCCCTGGAAGTGTCACGGTCATAGCAACTCATGACATTTTGCTGGGGTTTTGTCATAGATTTTAAACTGTGTAGATGTTCTGTCTATTGAGTAGATGTTCTATCTAGTGTCTATTACTATCACCACTGTTATTACTGCAATTATACCCTGTGTGGCTGCAGCTGAAAAATACACAGGATGAAAATACCTGTACATATGTGGCAGCTTTTCATCCAGGAGGGTGTGTAAGGTAATGGTTCAGACCAAGCAATGAAGGGTAAAAGGAAAAGAACAGGTATCTCATGCAACAGAAAGTGAGAGCTGATTTCCCCTTACAGCTTCTGGTCAACCTGCCTAAGGGTAACTCCGTGCTGCTGGAATTGCTGTTAGTAACCACCATGCAATGTGATATAAGCTGCACACCGACATTCAGAAAGACACGTGTCACAATATCCCACCAGGTCTCTGCTGTGCCCAGTACCACCGCTGCAGACTGGTGCCTCATTATGGACTCACAAGTGATCGCAAGTGCGGGCTGACAGATAAAGCATAAAATTTAGCACGAGGAGAAATCTAGGCTTGAATCTTATTGCAGCGTGTTATCTGACTCCATTCACTGCAGTGTGTGACTGAATTAAAGTGAATGATGAAATTATGTACAGTCGTTTTCATAAGCAGAAGTCAGTTACAAAGTGCTTCCAGATGTATGTTTAATGTATTTCTGTTTTATTGTGGTGTCTGTTTGATGTACGTAGTACTGACTAAATGGTTAAAAACACTGCAATGTGTACAGAAATATATTGTGCTCAATTTTTTCCAAAAGTGTCAGTGTTGATAACTAAAAACTAAAATACTGCAATCTAATCAACAGTGCTTTTATGGGCCTATGAGCATAGGCTTTTAACATTTGGGTAACTCTACTGTTTGTAGGCATAAAAATAAATGGCCCTAAAATTATTTTAGGATTGTAGGTTTAATATAGGAAACTAGATAAAGCTACAAAAATAAATCAGAGTAGAATTATTTCTGGCATCACATCTGCCAGGCCCATCAAGAAACAGATATTTTACATGCCTGCTTCATGAGATTCAGGAAAGCAGCATTCTGCTCAGCTGGACCGATCAGGTGGACACAAAATTTATCTCCTTGGCTCTCTCTTTTCTGATACCTTATTTTATGGCCTACAGCCATACCGTTCTGGTTTAAGATCCTATCAGATGTCACAAACCACACTGTAGCCAGAACACCCTTAAAGTCCAAGCGTACGAAATACTCTTAGAGAAGCGCACTTGGGTAGCGCACTTCTCTCAGAGGTTGTAACGGGCAAATGCTCCATCACGCTCTATCAGACACTGTATGTTGTAGGCACTTGGTTATGGTTAATATCTAAAACTGGCATTTTGCCTCTAAAAGATACCTCTTCCTATTCTAAAGGAACAAGGTTAATGTAAAAATCTTAGCTTCATCTGAATTTCAGTGTTGGGTCTTGTTTTTTTCCTACTTAACATTTCTACGTTTAATGCAGATGCATATGGTGCGTTTTCTGTGTTCAACGCTGTGATACAAAGTCGTGCTGAAAGTCACTTGGCTCGGTGTCATGAGTCCTCCGGAGTCCACGGTAGCAGACTCTGTCTGTGATTGTCAGGGAAGCCAAACTGACCGTGTGTAGAGAGCCAGATTCTGGCAGCGGTGGCTGACCGCGGTCCAGGCATCACGCTCAACCCACAGCAGTACTCACGCGGATGGCACTGAGAAGTTTTCAAAAAGATCAAAGCTTGAATCATATGGCTTTAGACATCGACTACACTTCTGGTCATGAACATTATTTATTCCTGGAGTGCGTGATCATTACATTTCTTATCACTCTGTGGAATAATCTTGCATATTGTTTGTCTTCTTTAACGTTCTCTTTCTTTCTTTTCTTTTTCCCTTCTACATTTTCTTTAGGGAGTAAATTCTGATTCCTCTTGAGAGAGCCAACTTTTCACTTCTCCTCCTTATCTGCTAAGATTATTAGCAATTAAGTAGGTAATATTAACAGGTACAGAGTGATAATTGACCCTAATTAGATGAAAGAGGCTACAGCAAGGGGGAAAAACCGTAGTTTCTCACAGGTGGTACTGTGAGAATTTTGTTTTGCCAGTGAAAATGCCCAACAAATAACTATTTATAACAAGATGGTTTATACATATTTCTCTGCCACATGGGTGAGAACTTAGACTTTTAAAAAGAAAAAATCAATTTCTAAAGAGTCTGAAAATGGAATGTATTGGGTGAGCCTAGTTTGGTCCAATGGCATAATGCTTTAGGTTGCTGCTATATATAGATCAGGGTGTATTTAAAATGCATCTGGTTTAAGTTACCTGTGTAAATAAAAATTTCTGAGCTCAGGAGTGGTTTTCATGAAAAGACAATGGGGCTATTTATTCTGATGTAATAACAAACACTTGTAGTGAATGGTGTCTAATTCTTCACTTTGTAAGAACTTCTGAGGATGGGGAGGAGGAAAAGAGGGAGGTGATAATCCGCTTGGGTAACTCACAGCTGAAGTTGGGATGCCAGAACAATGGACCAAGCCTCTGAGCCGGGAAGGAGAATCTGCTTTCTGAGAGCCCTCTTTGGTTCTTAAAACCCCAAAGCTGATGGCTTGAGAGTGAGGTGGAAACCTCTGTCACAGGGGAGACCAGCTGGGTGAGTGGGGTTTGGTTCATTGCTCCTTCATAGTGCAGAGAGACTACAGGAGTACCTGAGTGAATTGGTCTGGGATGGATGAAGAGATCAGTCCTTAAGATCTGTGGCCCTAAAGCCCGTGGTGATGATGTAGATCCATCTGTGGAACTTCTCTGCCTTGCTAGAGGCTTTTCTTCTTTACTTGTGAGGCCCAGAGCTTACTCCCTTTGAATTCAGCAGACTGCTGGGATGAGCAAAGTGAATCAATACACAATGCAGGATGAATTTAATATATGTAAGCTGCACTGCATTTTTAATCAGCTATATATTTATTGTAGTGAAGAGTAACAAATTACAGTACCACTAGCACACAAAAGCTTATGGCATTCCATTATTCTTAATTAATAGGTAAGTGCAAGCCTTTTTTATTTATACTGGAGGAGATCTTGTTACTAATTTGGTTGCAAATGTATCTGTAAAAAGGGAAAAAATGTATATCTATATATTTTGCTAGTTTAATAATAGAGCACTCATTCTTTCCTTTTAGTTTTTTGTTTGTTACTTGGTTTGCAATCAAATATTAGCATGCTGATTTTGCATGTATTTCAGAGATGTCCACTCTTTAATAAGGAAAACAAACCCGTTTGTAACAAACAAACAAAAAGCATTCGGAATCTGGATAAACACTGGAAGCGATAATGTGAGCACAGGTCCGCTGGGTCCTTTTACCTGCAATCTGGTTCACGAAACTATCACAGGAGTCATCAGTAGATCATTATGAGGAAACCGTGAGTGCAGGTGACGTGTACTGTTGATCCATGCAGTGGGCTTCCTTCCTCTCTGTATTGCATAGACAGACAGAGGTCTCACAAAACCTACATGTCTTCATTCGGAGCTTCATTGTTAATTCCAGGGAGGTGAAACCAACTGTGTCAAGTAATTTTTATCCTTTAACAGAATTTAACTATTCCATAATTAGCAATTACGGTCTTTGCATACTTTCCATATTAAGATCACAAAGCTCTTGGGAAAATTTCAATTGAGTCTTAAAAACATAAATTTACATTTAATGTCTTGAATTTTGGTTTATCTTCCTAAACAGAAAGAGCCGTTCCTATGTGGTATCAGTTGGAATTGGGGTAGCTGACTTCTGAATATTAACCTTCTTCACTAGATGTTATATGATTCGGAAGATGATCTTCAAGATGGTATTTAAGAAAAAAAAAAAAGGAAATAAATCTGAGGCATTTAAGATATTTAAATAAATAAGAAATAAGTAGATACCTCTTAATATTTAATTTCCATTTTATTTATTACAGGAAGTTTGGCAGATTTTGATGAATACCACAAGAATGTGCTCTTAATGTAGCCATGATGGAGACCTGATGTTCTAACAGAGAATGGCAGGAGATACAGGATCTTCTGAAGGTAAGCAGTGGGATCATGTTAATTCTCAGAGCAAGCAGATGAGTTTTATTCGGAGGGATTTGTGTGTACGGTTTTTCCGAAGCACTTTTCCGAATCTCTCTTTAAATGAGTATGCAAGTCTGGAGGTGGGTGACTAACTTAGGTTACTAATGTATGAAAAATTGGGCCAGAATTTGTGTTTCTTATGTGTCTTGGAAATTGTATGGTAAAACCAATGACTACAACTTAGATCTCAATCTTAAAATTCTTACACGCTCCATCTTTGAAATATTGGAGTATTATTTATACACAGAACTATGTTTTTCTATAGGATGCTGTTAGTGATGGTCTGTGTTGTGGTAGCTACCTGAAATTGCCCATTTCCTGCTAACTGCTCGCAAAACCTGCTGTGGTTTTTTTAAAGCTGTTTTTCTGTGCTGCTTAGAGAAGCTCATTGCTTTAGAGAAAGAAATGTGCTGGCTGAGATGTTCAGAGAAGGTCGTTGTTTATGGATAAGGAAGCATGGGACACTTAGTAATTTCGAAAGGAATCCTTAGATGCCTTAATCTGTCTCTCCTCTTCTGTGAGGAATAGATGGCTAAAAGATTACAGTCCCAACAGGGTAGAGCACCTCTGTTTGGCTGGAAGAGGCCCATTAAGCTATTTTTTTCTGTGTGGTGATGGGGAAACTTTGCTTAAAGTAACATCACATACAGCAAACAAAATAGGCAGCACTCTCCCACTGAGCTTCCCAGGATTTACTGCTTGGAGTAAACGTTAAAAAGCACAGTAAAACTTGATCAAGAACTGATAATTGAAAAGATGACACGACCTAATTTGAGAAGGGTTATATCTTCACGTGCCCCACACTTGTGTAGTTCAAAATAGTACACATCTTGTCCCTTTAACTTCAGGTGTATATGTCTTGTCTGGTTCTTGGAAGTGACTGTGTACAGGCAGAGCATAATTGGCAGCCTGTGACATCCCTGTCTGCAAGTGTCTCTCTAAATGCAGCGTATTTCAGCCTTTATCTAGTGATGGCTGTTACCTGCGAGAAGCCCAGGGCCATCTCAAAGGGCTTGTAGCGGCTAATTGTGCCTGTTAGGACTAGCAATTAGCTGGGGATCTCTCCACTAGGCAGCTCCGACACCCACTAGCTTTCAGCTCTTTTCACTTCCTTTCAGTTAACTAGCAGTGCCGAGCAGAGGAGACAGGCACAGGTAGGCAAGAGCACCGTCGTGCTCGGGAAGGAAGAGGAGGCGTGTGTGCAGGACCGCTGGGGGAGAAAATAGACCCTGGGTTATAATAGTACACCAAAACATGACCCGGTTATTACAGAAACAAAGCAGCAAGCGACCCATCCCTCATTTATAGGTATCAGAAGCTATAGCCAGACTGCGTGCACAGGCTACGCTTCAGCTTTAAGAAAACAATAAAATCTAATTACGTATAGGTCATAAAAAAGATCACGTACATATGGTGGTTGCTGGTTACCATGGTGCAAACAATGGTTTCAATGGAAACATGAAGCAGAACATCAGAGAATTAAGATAATAAATCAGTTTCATTGAATAATAAAGCTTTGCACTTACCCATTAATTAAGGATAATCGTATGCCATAAGCTTTTGTGTGCTAGAAGTAATGTGTTACTCTTTACCATAAATATATAGATGATTAAAAATTCAATACACCTTACAGGTAGCAAATTCATACCGTCCTCT
Source organism: Buceros rhinoceros silvestris (assembly GCF_000710305.1). Taxonomy (NCBI): domain Eukaryota; kingdom Metazoa; phylum Chordata; class Aves; order Bucerotiformes; family Bucerotidae; genus Buceros; species Buceros rhinoceros. Next base: position 48,209 of record NW_010393798.1, on the reverse strand, counting down.
GTATACATTATGAAAGAAAGATGTAAGCGTTCTTTTTATGCTTATTATTTTTTGGATTGGGATAGAGTGTTTCAATTATCCAACAGAATTTGAGTTTTTGATAGCAATTGGTAGACTAGAGAAAATCTACTTCTTGAAATCTTTATGAAAATCTTTAAACATTGATGACATAATTCAAAGATATCTACAAATGTTCAAAAAATAGGCTGGGCTTGTCTGCCACATCTGGTTTCCAATAGTGAATTGAGACATACAGCATAATGCAGCACGCCGTAACACAGGACACCCTGATCTGGTATTGACCCTTCCACTTGATACATCTTTAGGTGCTTTATAATCCCTAACAAATGTACCTTAAAATCCTATTGAATGGTGCGGGCAATTGAGAACAAATGTCTTCAGGCCAGAAATAGCATCTGATTCTCGGACCAAACAAGAGACACGATGCCAGATCCACAGGGTGTGCAGACTGAAGAACATGAAGGCTTCTGCCTACTCCTGTGAATCTAGGGCAGGGCAAATCTCAGGAGCCGGGGCAGGGCATCCGGCAGGTTCCTTTTCTCAGGTTAACAGAAATGAAACATATGAATATTTTTTAAATTACGCTGCTAAACCCCTACCCCTCTCAGGACTTTTTTTCTCCTTTGTCTCTGAAGTGGCATTTGCAGGATAAACTTTCAGATAGGGAAAACAGAGTCTCAGGTTGAACTGCGTGGACCCCAAATCCTGCTCTCTGGGTCCTCGCCCTGTGGTCTGTGGAGCAGCTCAGTTCCTTGGCATGGAAATAAATGTTTAGCAACATGCACAGACCATTTTTGTTAATGTTAGAAAGGAAACAATGAAGGTCTTGGCTCTCCCCGCCACCGCCCACCATCGCAAAAAAAAAAAAAAGTTACGTATTCACCTTTAATTTGTTGCCTGTCTCTCTCAAATTATGCCTCACCCGTCAGCTGACAAATAGCATTTTTTAAAAAATTATCTTTCAGGGAAAATACTGAATAAAGGGAGGCCCGCAATGCATGAATGGTCAAACCATCTCAAGCTGCCTACTGTAAAAGGCACAAAGCCAGCACAGAAGGGCTGACCAGCTCACTGGACAGAACACTGGCATTTCAGCTCTGGGATCAGAGTTTGAGTCCAACTTGAAGCAATAAGAAAAATTAATCTAGTGATCTGAGTTCAGCTCCTCTTGCACAAAGCCATCATACATAATTCAGTAATTTTTCACTACTTAACAGCCTCTGCTTAGAAGAAGTGTGGCTTCCTTTACGTGCAGTCTGAGTTTTCTTGACCTGGTGAAGGGAATTCCTACCTGCTGCAGACTGATCATACCGTGAGGGCAGCGTGAGAGGAGTTTGTGCTGCTATAACAGCACATCAGACCTCACCAAAAGGCGTGGAAATGGCAGTGGTTTAATGCTTACCAATACGTGAATGGATATTTCCCAGAGCATTAACCCGAGTTGCAGAGACGTACGCTGAAAACATGCACAATGCAAAGAGCGAGTGAAAGCTTTTCGTCAATTTTCAAAGAAGAGCTGAAAAAAATTGAAGATTTAGGAGGAACAAATCCAAATCCTTCCAAACTGAACCTAAGTGTTAAACATGACCTTTGGATTTAAGAACCACAAATTTTCACAGGAAGTTGAAAACACGCTGGTTGGGGGATCTAAAGAACAGCAGGAACAGATGCCATTATTTGGCACACAGTGGGGAGAGAAGCGCAGAAAAGGCAGTCTCTGCAGAAGAGGCTTTCCTTTAACTCTCTTTGTTTTCCCTTGGGGAGATAAGGGTAGGCACCACATGAGATTTTCTCCTTGCATCAAAAGGCTGGGGGTGGGGGGAAGTTTGAAAATATTTTGAGAAGCTGGTCGTAAAAATTTTCAGATATCTCTTTTACGAGGCAAGATGATTTTGTTTGTGAAGGGGGAAACACTGAGCAGAGAGCCTAGGAAGAATTTCTTTAGATTAACTGCAACAGCCACTTGCTATCAGGGAAGGAAGGGCCTGGGAAAGGGAACAAATAGCTCGCAGTTTCTGTTAATTAGAGGTGTGTATTCATGAAGAAAGTGCATGAAATTCACTGGATTACCAGTTTATGGAGCAGGGGGACAAATCCGGTTCCTGATGGGTGAGCTAGCCCTGTCTGCAGCTGCCGGGGCTGTGGGAAACCATTGTGGAGGGTAGAGAGAGGCAAATGTAGTTTTACCACCATGAGGTACGCAGTCTTCAACACATGCAGCTGAATCACCCATTGTCATTTCATTCAGCTTCTGCATTGTTAGGAGCAAGAGATCAAACCAGAACCACACCTTGCACTTTCCTGGGACTGTTGAATCCTTTGAATCACGTGAGTTTGTCCCGAAGTGCCGCTTTGACCGTGGGAGAGGAGAAGGCGTGTTGCACCACGACATGCTCACTGAATCCAAAGGTCCATTGGTTTTATTTCTGTTTCTGCACTAGTAGAGAATTGTGGACTTGACACCAAAGGTAATAAGTGGTAGGGGATTGGTACCCGAGGTGGGTAGGGCAACCTTTCAAAGAAGTTATTCAAAGATGTCACTGCAGTATTTTGTAAAACCTGGTCCGGTTTGTGACCTTTGGTGCACGTGTAAGAGGTTGAATACTTCTGCCAGGGGCCTGGTGACATTTCTTGTAGTAGTTTCTATCAGAGACGGTGGGATCAAAGAATCACTAATTAGTGATATCTCTTTGGGGAGAAGTGAGAGATTATTATTACGCTTTCACTTCTGAGGATAACGCTTATGTATAAAGGAGATCGATCTTTGCCAACATTTTCAGTATACAAATTAAAGTTTTAATGACCCCATAAGCATTTCTAGTTCAAAACAAAGAACTAGGAAACTAAGATAAGTTGCAGGGAATAGGAGCTAGAAAAATAATAAACAGGATTATTGTGAAAGTCACCAAAACATCAATCAGACTGTGTATCAGGTCATTATTAAGACTCCTTACCTTGTAAATACCTGAAGCTTCAGAGGTGAGGCCGGTGGCCTTACTGACAAGGACTCAAATGTTCAACGCTGGAGTTCTTGGTTTTGTCATACCCACAAGTTACAAATCGACACAGGGTGATCTGAATGTCAAGGTGAAGTAAAGCGATAGGACAAATCTTGACCATAGTGATGGATCAGGCAAACCCATCGTTAGAAAGAAACAAGCAGAGAGCCATGTTTTTGTTTTGAGTGTATTATTTCCTTTATCATATTTGTTTGAGATACTACTCTTTACCAAAATTGGACTTTGTACTAAATTTAGCTCTGAGCAGAACTGTCTTCCATGGATGCAGATACAAAGGTGTAAGCCTCAGATGAGCCTGCCAAAGGTACACACACAAAACAGCTTTGAGCACATAAATTAGGTAAACACGTATTTCCCTATCCCTGTTTCCCTATCCCTTTATGGAGCTAATTGGCAAATGCAGGTATATGGTTTGTGCTTTGAAGCTGTAAAACACTTAAGTGCTATATTTAGGCACGCAGAGCCCTACTGAAATTTGGTGTTACTTGCTTTTAAAGTTTTAAAATGTCACTAAAGTGATTTGGAGAACCTGGGATGCTAAGAAGCTGTAAGTACAGCAGTCTACCTCGCAGCGCTTATTTCCCTCCTCATCAGGTGTTAAATCTTACAAAAATTGATTTGTAAATGGTTACTTTTTACATGGCATTTCAAATGCAGTTCAGTGCTTACCACCTATTTAGCCCATTTTAAGGCTTCTAACTCAGGACAGGTCAGGTGTGGTAGCAGACCAAGTGGTCTGTACCTCTAGGGATCATACAGGAATGCTTGTATGAGATGCCTGAGGTATTAGGTACAATAGGGATAATCCACGTCGAAAGCTTTAAATTAGTTTTTACATGTCTTCTTACTTTAAGTGTATTAGTAGTCTGTTGGGTGTGGTTTGCATGATGGTCTTTTTCTGTCTTTGGCACTATGAGAAGTGCTAATATGTGTTTTAGTGTCACAGACCAGGCAGGTTAAAGTTGCTTTAAATGTAAATAAGAATTAGTCCTTTAAAATTCATTGTTATAGTGATATAAAATGTAGAGATAAGCAAAAATGTGGAGTGAGTAAAAGGACTTGTACACCTAACAATTTGCAGAAGAGGACCTTGAGCAAACACATTTCTCTTTTGTAGGCAAAACTTACTCCGCAAATGAAAATGTAAGCGAAACACGTTAAGCCATTTTGTTCCATGTAGAAATATTGGTTTAGCAGTGGTTTGTCATTTCCTAGATTTGCTCCAAGTCAGAATTGTTTGAGAATCGGAAACATTGGAGGCTTCTTGTGTTTAGTATGGACTAGTGCCTTTTCTCATTTGAGGAAAAAAAAAACCCGAAATGACAATGGAAGCTATTTTGCTAATGTTTTTATCTATTCTGTGACTGTCATCAATAATACATAACAGTTCCATTGACATTGCATCCTGTCCAATGGACCCACTGACCTGATTCAATGTCAGCTGAAATGCCTCGTACATCATAAACATACATGAATTCTCACAGATCCATTATCCTCCCGCCCGGTCCGGGAGTGACTGGGATCCAGTACTAAGCCAACAGGAGTCTGAATTCTTTCGTCAGTTTATGCTTTCTTTCACACTGTGAAGAAGCAGCTCCATACTTTATAGAATGTAACTGGGAGACCCCTACACATTTTATGAATAAATGAATGATAATGATATCAATAGATGTTTGGATACTAGGCTGATAAGAGTGTGGTATAAAAACCCAGATAAATACTTCATAGCTTGTCAGGAGAGCCTGAAAACCTGATGTGTCATTCTGTCCTACTGTGCAAGAATATATGAATCATAATATTCTTATTAACATTGTACAAAGTCTGCAATAGTTGCAGACTGCATCCAATGACAATGCAACTTTTATAAAAATATGGGTATTTGGGATGTGACCCTGTTGTTGTGATCTCATTGCCGCTAAAAACAAAGTGAATGCGAGTGAAAAGTGTTCTGAGGTTTTCAGTTGGTCCTCGTGCACAGTGCACTGCGACAGTATATATTTGTTTTACTACTGAGCCTGTTTAGCAGTCAAACTGTAGGAAATTGGATATACACTTACTGTATAAAAATGATATGCTTGGTTAGTGATACTTTAGAAGAAATAAGTGCATCAATCATAGAATAGCAGCTTGTCAAGGCTTTATATGTAGGAAAAACACAGGACAAAATGTAATGTATGTTGGGCACCTCTTTACAAAAGTTTCATGCCAAAGTTGATTTACAATAAACTCTTCCTTCTCTCTCTCTCCTACCCAATTCTTCTAAAGAAATGTTCAAAGAAATCTGAGCAAACTATCACACTCTCAGTTCTGATGTGTGTGTAATTACAAGATCATCCCTCCTTGTGAATTTTCTCTTTGGTTGATTTAAGGAAAAAAAAAGGTTCATACGCTTAAAGATGTTCTGCCATTCATACTCAGAAGGGTAATTTTTTAAGGGTAAGTTAATGAGAAGACGACAACAATTAGCCTGGTTTAGACAGGGCCACATCCTTGACAAGGAGTAGTGCCAGCACCCAGAGCTTGCTGTGGGGGCAGAGCAGATCTCGGGGCAAGCCTGTCCACAGAGTTTCATTGTAAGTACTCTAACCTGAAAGGGGGCCTCCGAGATGTGCGCTGCAGCTGTCCCAGGCACCATTTTTGCCCAGTGGTTCTCCTGGGCACGTTGGTCATGCTCGATTTCCCACCAGAGCCCATCAGACCTGACACACAATCTGTATAGCGCACAAGCTTTTCCTGACAGCACGTGAAAACCTACAGATCAGAACTGCCACAGTGCAACTTAGTGCTGTGGACAGTTGCATCGCTCTGCCTGATCCAGACCCAAAAGCATGACACAGAGCCGGCTTCTGCCCACGATGAACTCGAATTCTCTGTCCTGAAGCAGTGTAATACTTCAGCTGGTAAGATTCCTTGATTTCCAGCTCAGCAACTCTTCTCTCACTCTCCGTTTCTTCTTCAGGCATCCATTCGCTCTCCCATGTACGTGGCTCCTTTCATTGGATTTATGCTACAGACATACGGCTCTAGTTAATCTGACAATAGTTCTTGCTCCCTTCCCAGAGATCTGTTACGGGGCGGTAACCATACATTGTAATAAAATACAACACAGAGACAGGAAAGACCCTTTTATTTCAGAAACAGACAAAGACTTTTGAAGTTCACCTTAAATATCCTTGGTACCAATAAAACCATCCTAAATATCAAAACAATTGCAGCTCATTTCTGTTGTTGACCAATATAAACTCACAATTCTTCAAACTCCTGTGTCTAAATTGTTATTTAAGTGTTTCATTGGGCTGCTCATGTAACCTATGCTTGCATTGCCATTTGTCAGTAGTGGCGTCAGAGCTAGAAAAGTTCAATGTTTCTTTCCCTTTCCAAGAGTAGAAGGAGGAAAGGAGTAGACTTGAACAATTTCTTCTACTAGGAAAAGACCAAAACCCTGTAACTTCTATCCACAGGTTTCCTGAACAGAGAGGACAATCTGGATGCGATTGCAAAGACCTCGGCAATTCTGGGGATCCATGAGCAAGGATGATGTGTGGGGAAGGAATGGTCCATTTATCATCCAAATGCCACTTCAGCTTTTGGTACTTCTCACTTATGACTTTATTCAACCAGATCTGTTCTTGGGAAAGTGCCAAGACAGTGCTTCAAGGACAACTGTCCCTTGCAAATGCCCATTTCTGGGGAGACTCGTGTATGAGCCACAGTGATGACATCGTCATAGGATGTTTTTATTCCCTCACTTTAATCCATCTACCTACATTTGTAGAATGAGTGAAGGCACGATAGAAGGGCTTTATTGGTTTAACTTGCTAGCACTAAGCAGTTTACTAGCATGAAGGTTTACAAACCCTGTGTTATTTAACATCCTGTTTTCTGGAAAAAATAATAGTCTTAACTGAAACATATGGACAGCTTTGTGTGTATTTTGGCATGGAAATTTCAGGCTGGTCTCCACATTACTCTCATTTTTGTTGATATAATTATTTTAGAACCCTTTGATTTCCCTTTAAATTAAACAAACAAAATACCAAACAGGTACATAGACACGTACAGACAAGCTCGTGCTGGACAAGATGTAATGAGGATTCTACTAAAAGCAGAAGGCATTAGCTCTGTATGCAACTCTGTATCTGGAAGTGTTCCTTTATCTCAGCGTTCATGGTGCAAGAAAGTGCAACTGAGATGTCTTCTACAGCATAATTTTTAAGTGGAGTTTTATGTAGCCTCAAAACAAATCAATTCAATGATTTGCCCATTGGCTATTGTCTCCCCTTTACCTCTTAAAAGGGATGTGTTTTTGTGGATTTTGTATTTCATCACTATCAGTTTCTGGGTCTTCATGGATTTCCTTTGGGATCGTTGCTTAACAAATGATCCAGATACCTGTGCAAAATGACGCAGAAATGGGGTGTGTTTGTATATAAAATTTATTCTAGCCCTTTAACACCACCTTGGACTCTGATCCAGCTGTGACCAGAATTTCTATCGACTGTGAAAAGGAATTGCAACTTTGTAACTCTGCTAAAACTCTGTCTAGGTGAAGACCTTCATGTTTTTACAGTGAGGTTAATAGTGCCACTAAATTCTCTACTGCCATGCAGCCTACTTACAGTCTGGAGTGATCTCCCAGGGAGTGTTTTGTTATTTGTAAACTGATTTTGCAAAGCTGCAAAGCTTTGTGTGCTCAGAAATTTCTGGAACCAGCCAAGTTCCTTTCAATAATCCTAGCTGAGGCACCATGATCTAAAGACCTTGGAGTTTGTTAGCCCAGGCAGCTGAGGAGTTCTTCCTGATGCTGTAGGTGTTACAAATATACATCTCAGATGCATGCACGATCAAACTTCATCAGCTGGCTGTGTTGGTGGGCAGACCTGGACAGACAAGAAAGAAACCAGTGCTGAGTTGCTATGCAGAACCCACAGTGATCGCTTGTTCAGGCTCACCAGGACAATCAGACTCTAGAAGGTAAGAGCTCCGTGCATTTCGTCACAGAGAACCGTGCTCTGTCGAAACGCGGGAGGTTGTATGAGGAATTGCCTAAGGAAAGTGAGTTTGGCTACATATCTGCGTGGAAATCAGATTTTTGTTTTCAAAAGTGTGCTACAAAGCATTAGCTGGATTTAAATAACTTTCTGGAAGATTCAATTCAGTTTATTTTAACTATACATTTTTCACAGATAGCGTGCCAAGCTCGATGTCTGGGAGAAGTTTTGCATTACCTTAGAGCCTCAAAACCCAGTTCTGGGGCTTCAGAAAACCTCATTAGGAAGTACCAGTTGTAGAAAGGAGCTCAGAGAGGGAGTCTCTACTCAGCAAATGCCCCAGTGGGACTGTACTGCAGCCTAATTATGTGAGGGGAATCTTCGAGGGGTATATATCTGGGGATGGATCCCAACACTGCGTCCGATGGATGCTGAGCAAGTGGGAGCGCAGCCAAGATGAGAGACTTACTGTTAGCTCTCACTTCTGCTCCTTGGTGAGCAATCGCCTGGATGAACAACACTGGTACTGACGAGTACGAGACCGGGGGAAAGCAGAGGTGCCAGAGGGGAAGTTAAATGGATAAACTCAAAAAGTTCTGAAAATATGAAGCACTAACAGCAAGTCATATAATATACAGCACTTTTCATTCTGGACAATAGGGCATGGTTCAGAAAGTTGTATTGAAGGCAGTCTGCAGGACTTGTCAGGTGCCAGGTGGCATTTTTCATGTTCATGGAAGAACCATTTTGTGTTCAAACACTTCACATTTAGCCCTGTTCTTATAAAAAGTACCCTGGTATTTCTAGTGAACACGAGGATAACATAAGTTATTCAGTCACTGAGAATTCCACAAAAGAACTCAGCTTATCTGCCTAAAAACTTTGAAAGATTTAGGTAACTCTGCCTAGATCCACATATATTTTTTTTCCCAGTCTGCTAGGTATTTCTGATGTGACCTGTTATGTTTTGTTCATTGCTTGTCCCTCTGTAGAGGTAGGTTGCTATTCAGATACATTTTTTTCCTCTTTGTTATCAGGGCTGATGTGATAAAAACAGGAGAGAAACAAGGAGATACAAGAGGAATATCCAGAAATCTTTTCCACGCTGCAAAAGGTTGGTGTTGAAGAATAAAAGACAAGGCAAGTACTGGATCTCTACTAAGGAATGGTATAAGATGTTATCCATCAAATACTTCAAACTAACTGATCCAATCTCTCTTGTCATGAGTTTATTGGCTGCAATACTACTTCTGAGTCAGCCCAGGTACCTAACTATGTCACAGAGTTAGTCAAAGGCAATACAATAATAGTGTAAAAGTTGCAGGAGGTGAATGCAATTGCTGGAAATGCTATTGATGGCATTACTTATTTATTTAGTAGACAGAATTTAGAATGGGAATAAGGATTTGTCTGTCACCATCACATCAGCCATCAGTTCAGTGCTGCCCTAGGCAATGAGTATGCTGTTACTAATTTTAGTTTGTTTTGTTGTCATTCAGCCCAGATAATTTTTGAGGTTCATTTAGTTGCTGTTAATAAAAAAGGGAGACAGAAATACTGTGTGCTGGCAAGGGAGAGTACTCAGAAATCCACTCCTCAAATCACAGTCCCTTCAGTTTTTGCTAGTGACATGACAGTGAGTCATTTCCTTCAGAGACAGGAGCGACAACTTGACTTCTCTTCATGACTTGGTGCTTTCTCTCGGGGGAGCAGTGTTGCAGCTGCGTCCTGCAGACTGCACCACATCTGCACTGTCCTTGGAAAGAGTACTTCCGATGCCGAGTGAGCGCTGGAGGGTTCGTGCTGAAGGAGAGGAGATTGAGAGAAAATGCGCTAGAGGTACTCAAAACAATGATTGAAGATTAATGAGCTGCTGTTCTGCACATAGTCTCTAACAGGATTATTAGAGCTAACTGGGTAGCGGACTGGTAAGAGGAGGTGCAGCCTTTGCTCAAGTTGTGATTAAACTGTGCAATTCACTTCCATGGGAAAGTGAGTCAGAATTTTCTGAAGTTTAAAAAGACTCTACCTGTCATTTCTTTCTTTATTCACATGATATTTAGAGCCCAGCAGACAGAGAGAGCTAAACTGACACAAGGAGTCACTTCCAGCTCACAATGGCTTTGGGGCACAAATTATTCAACTGCCAAAGAAATACTTTGTTCTTTCCTTTCCTGTATTGTCACCACTCTACAGTTATTAAGTGTCTTTAAATCCCTCTGCTGCCCCCCCAATGTTGCCTTTGATGTGGGTGAGAACAGATATATCCACTTTATGAATGTGTGGTGGGTTGACCCTGTCTGTATGTGAGGAACCCGCCGAAGTTGCTCTATCACTCCCCTTCTTCAACTGCACAGGAGAGAGAAAATACAACAAAAGGCTCGTGGGTCAAGATAAAGACAGGGAAAGATGAGTCGCTGATTACCATCACGGGCAACTCGGGGGGAAAAAAAAGAAAACTATTCCCAATCAAGTCAGAGCAGGATAATGAGAAATAAAAACTAAATTGTACAAACACCTTTCCTCCACCCTCCCTTCTTCCCAGGCTAAACTTTAATCCTGATTTCTCTACCTCTTCCCTCACGATGCAGGGGAACAGAGAATGGGAGTTGCAGTCACTTCATCACACATTGTCTCTGTCACTCCTTCCACCTCAGGGGGAGGACTCCTCACACTCTTCCTCAGTTCCAAGGAGTCCCTCCCATGTGGAGGCCACAAGTCCTGCCAGCCAACCTGCTCCACTGTGGGCTTCTCCACAGAGCCACAGGTCGTGCCGGGAGCTGCTCCAGCACAGGCTGCTCACAGAGTCACAGCCTGCTTCAGGCATCCACCTGCTCCAGCATGTGGTCCTCCACAGGCTGCAGGTGGATGTCATCTGCTCTGCTGTGAGCTTCCATGGGCTGGGGGGGCACAGCCTGCCTTACCATGGGCTTCACGTAGGCTGCAAGGGAATCTCTGCTCCGGCACCTGGAGCACATCGTCCCCCTCCTTCTTCACTGACCTTGGTGGCTTCTTACTTTCTCTCTCTGGCTGCAATTGCTGTTGCTCAAGGCTTTTCCCCTTTCTTCTTAAATATATTATCACAGAGGTGCTAGTACCATTGCTGATTGGCTGAGATTTGGCCAGTGGCGGGGCCGTCTTTGGGGCAGCACGGGGACG
>NW_010393798.1:24036-36907 GCF_000710305.1 Buceros rhinoceros silvestris | reverse complement strand
TGAGCCAGGGGCCATTTTGTCTTGGAGCCAGTTGGTATTGGCTGTACTGGGCAGAGGGGCAGCTTTTAGCAGCTTCTCACAGAAGCCACCCCAGTAGCCCACCCACTACCAAAGCTTTGCTGTGCAAACCCAATACAAAATGGTAAAGTGAGGCACTGAAGGTAAGCCACAGACCAAAGGATACACGTTAAGGACTGCAGGAATTTGGATGCTGATATTTCCTTCTCACACCATTGGTGTTACCACATAAATGTGTTTTATTGCTGTACAATGTCCAAAGATGAGAGTTCACAAATACTCTGGGCACAAGCCTCTGACAGCATCGTGCAGAGGTCCCAAGATAGCTCTGAACATCAGGCCCTTCAAGTAAGGCATAGCAGTATCTGCAGCATCAGTGCAGCATCCAGGAAGGCAGCCAAAGCGGACTGCCCTGCTGAGATTGCTGTGCCGCTCCCAGGGCTTCAGGGAAACCAGTGCCAGGATTTCATGGCACTGCATTGTGCTCTGTGGATGCACCCAAATCTCCACTGATCTGCTGCCAGGAGCTTCCAGAAGCAGCAGCACAACATGCATGGGAAGGGCCACACCGCTTTTGTGCTAGCGTGGGTACAGTTTTAATTACTTTGAAGAGTCTTGCCTTTGTTTCACACCAGTGATTCATTGTGACCCCAGAAGCTTTTAGACAAGGGAGACCTAGCTGATGGTGCAGGAGTTTTTCCTTGCTTCTCTGAATGAGGAGCGCATTTACGGGTCTCTCCTCACCAGCAACCTGTTCAGGAAGATCAGGAAAACCAGTGCACACAGGGACAGCGGGAGAATTAAAAGCAAGCCTAGCTGGAACTGTTGAGAGCTCTCAGCGCTGTAAAATCAAGTCAGAAACCTGGTGTGTACAACATTTCTACACCTAAGCGCTGCCTTCCGTTCGTTTCAAAGCCGCCAGAAGGATGGCCTCTGAACCTCCCGGCCCCAAACAGCTGGCAAGGTTCATTTCCTGTAGTCACTGAACAGCGATGAGGACCACCGGAGGTGCTGCATTGTGTAGCAGTAAGACATTCGTCACGGTCAGAGATGGAAATCCTATCTGGTATAATTATTTTATATTAAAATAGATGAAATTTTGATGTGGAAGTATAGAATGTCGTACATTACAGTGGCCAGAGAACAGGATATTCATCTGTACTGTAATTTGTAGGTCTCATAACTTTGTTTGCATTCACTCTAAGATAACGACTGTACATTCCTGAAAAATGGCATCTTGCAGACGTCTCGCATGAAAGGGCTTAACAAAGGCCACAGTGCTGATAATTTTCACGTGGATCAGGGAGGACAGAGCTCTCTGTGGTTTCACAGACCAAGGCTTGCCTTTATAATTGTCAGCTAAATTGTAGTGCTTCTCTGGCTGCACGTTAAAGGAAGTTTCTCTTCATGAACTATTTTACTTAGTTATGCGAAACTATTTATTCTCCTGGGCCAAATGTAAAAAGGGCAAAAACTTCATTTGGGGAGCTTGTTTGGTTGGCAAGATGCAGACACAGCGAATGTTTTAGAAATAGGTGTATGGATATATTCATTTTTTATCTGCTGTTGCTTACCTCATCTCAAATTTTTGGATGCCTTTTGTGAGATTATACTTTGAGACCTGAGAAACTGAAGGTAGGGCCCTGAGTAATATGTGGAGAAAGGCAGTGATATACTGCCATTGATTATTCTGAACAGCAAGGAGTACAGCACTTCTCAGAGGACTTTGGCAGAAGAGTGAATGATGCATGTGCAGCTGGCTGCTTTCTGGATGGTGCTAGAGCATTCATTTTAAATAATAAAATCTTAATCAGATTACGTCTGTATTTTTGGAAAGCCTCTCTGGTACTGTGCTGGTTGAAGTTAGCTGAGATGACCACCTTCTGTAAGCACCTACCCAGGGAATGTAATCTTGCATTAAGGGCACCTTTAGTCCATCAGACAAAAATACAAATGTCTGCATTGGAAAGCTGAATCTTCACAAATTGGGAGCACTAATAAAATGGAGTTTTAAGATCAAAAGTGTTTCCAAAGTCATGACCAACTCTGATAGTCGTTTCCAGTCTGCTTCTGCTCTGTGGTTGACACAGATTTTCAGACGTGCTATACAGCAAAATAAAAGCAATTTTCTGTTCAGTTTATATGTTTGCACTTATAAACACTTGCAATCAGGACATCAAGAGAAGTGGACTTTTCAGTTTAAAAAAATGTAGAAATACCTAATTTTAATTATTTGTAACCAAAAAAATCCCTTAAATGTGCAACTAGCACCTTACATATGCCATCAGCACTGATTTAGGAGTCTGTATTCCACCAACTTAAAACATTTCAACAGATTAAAAAAAAATAAACAAAACTCAACAACCTTTAAGTCATGTTGTAATAGTTTTAAAGAGCATTAACTGAACTACCAGGGAAAATGAAACCAAATAATCAGATAGAGTCATTACTCTTTATTATATTCTACAAGCTTTAAATTCCTGCAGTTAAAAAAAAAAAAAAGTAGATATTTTTATTTTTGTTGTTGTTTTTATTCCTTACCCTGGACATATGGCACTTAAAATTGCGCACAGACCCTTTGTAAAAACAGTGTGAGTTAGGCACAGAGGATTGCCTAGACATGTAGCTTTAACTGTGAATTTCTTTGCTTCTGTACCAGAGGGTCAAAGTCAAATTTTAGGTGTTAACCAAACATAGGATGCATTTTTCTGTTTTGCCATCAATTTTTAGCGTGTGAAAAACTTGATGACTCAAATAATTAACTGTTTTTAATAAGTGTCAAAACTGTCTCCTGGTTGCTGTTTGTCCCTGTGACTCAGGCAAAGCCCTGCTTTGGAGTTGTCTCACGGCTGGCTGGTTTGTGTGTGGCTCGGAGGTGGGCGCTCCCCCTGCCAAAACTTCTCAGTGACGACAAATCATAACCGGTTTGGAAATGAATCGATTCACGAGGCCTGTTGCCAGAGGTCAAATCTGCAATTGCATGGAAATGTTAAGGTGCAATTGCTTCAGGCTTTAATGAACTCCAAAAAGAAATATGCAGGCCTGTGAAGCTCATCCGTTAGACCCTGACCTACAAATGGCAAAGAATGACAACGACGCAACCAAGAGGTGTGCTGACTGAGGGAATTCCCTTGATACAATTAGGTCTACATGTTTTGGCATTTAATGCTGATGTCTAGGCAAAAGAGAGCACCTAGAAATCACAAGTAACGGTAGGAATGGCGTTTCCGGTGGTGTACAGATTTTCCTCTACTGTCCCCTGCCCCTTGCAGCATTGGAGGCAGCTCTCCACCAGCCTTGGGAAGAAAAGGGTGGCAGCAGTCTGTGGCCGTGGCAGTCCGTGACTGCTGCACGGGGTGTCCGTGCCCTAAAAGGCAGCTCACCCCAGCTCCAGGGACAAGCAGCAGGTGGGGACTCCATCAGCCAAAGAAACGAGGACAGGACAGCATTTTTTCTCAAAACTCCTGCCTTCCCAAGAATAGGAAAGCCCCAAAATAGGAGTAGTTTGAAGAGCTGTTAGTAGATTGCATAAACCATCCTGAGCATAAAGAGAGAGGTAATCACACTCCAAAAAAATTAGTGGGTCTTTCTTAAGGGAATGATGGGAGGAAATTTTGTTCTGTTTATGGAGTTGGGGTTGTATTGCATAAAGAACATTCACTCATCTTTTCATAGTAAAAATTCTCTCCTTGCTTGAGACCCCTGAGGTTTTCAGTTAAAAAGTTGTTACCATACGTGGTCCAGAAATGAACACCCCTGTTGCAGTACACGTTAATTACTGGCAGCACCTGAGCTCGAGTTGTTAGGTTAGAAAGTATCCAGGTCCTCTTCCATGCTGCTTTGTGAGGCTTGTGCCCTGATGTTGTGATGAAGAAAAGCTGTGAAGGGATCTGGCATACTTCAGTGCCAGGTACAAAACAAATAAACAAACAAGCAAATAAATAAATAAACGCACTTCTCATTTGGCACAAACCTCCTAGCAACAGAAATAATCAAAACCTGATTAATAAACTGGTCAGTTTAAAATTAAAATGACGATCTTCCTATGCTTTCCTGCTCCCATCAGGATGATCGCAAAATGTTCTCTCTTTCAATAAGTTAATTAGGCTCAACAAGCTGGCTTATTTGCCAGTGGAGAGTTTAGTTTTCGCAATCCAAGGGCAGCTTCCCGGGACATCTCACCACTAAAGGCACCAGTGGCCTGGCCAGGACTCTTTTAGATGGGAGTCCAGAGCTTAGAGCCAGCTCTCAGAAAAAAAAAATCCTGGCAGGGCTGGCTGAGCTGTACGCCCAGTGCCGTGCAGTGGGTGTGCAGGAAAGGGACAAGAGGGGGTATCACCCCTTCAACCCCCATCTCTCTCATGGCCAAAAGTCACTGCTCTGTAGCGGTTTGGTGGAAGTTGAAGAGCTGGGAAACAGAAGGAGAGGAGAGAAAAGAGTTTCTCTGATTTATTGAGAATCCTGCTTTGAGCCTGGGTACCAAGCAAAGCAGCTCTGTTTGTATGTATGTAATGTGGTACGTTGCAGTGTATTTTTTCCTCTTGTCTGCCTCGCTTTTTATTTCTTTATTCAAGGGCCAGGTCATTGCTTCTGAACCTCTCTCTCAAGAACTGACACTTAAAGTGCAAATGAAGCTAATGACAAGAGACAATATTTTAATGTTAATTAGATATTTCATGTGTCTTAGTTCATCAGAGCAATATTGCTCTTTTATGTATTACATGAAAGCAGAGCTTTAGCTTGGAGGAAAACACGGAGCACAGTCAGTCATAGAAGTAGTATTCTCGGGTTTGTAATTATTAAAATTATTGTTACATTTAGGAAATCCAGGAAATAATAATAATGGAGCTACTGCGCTATAGGAAGCCCTGGCAAAGGCTTTACGTCTTTCGTTTTCCTCCTACAAGAGCTGGCATTGTAAAAGCTGTAGTCTCCCAAGCTCTTGCTAGGAGAGCAGACTTGACTTTTCTGCAGGATTAGATTGATATATAATGCAGATACTGGGTCTTTCTTTACCTGGATTTCCTCCTCCTTCCTTTCCTATGACATATTATCTTTTTAATAGTTATTTTAAAACAGCGATGTGAGCTGCTAACGCTGTGCATCCCGCTGAAATGGCCTAATGATGATGTTCACCAGAACTAGGTACACAACGTTCAATATTTTCTGTGAATGTTTGCATTCCTTGTGGCCTGGTTTCTGCTCCTTTTGCGTTCTTTCACTGGCAATTTGAGAAGTTGCATTTCACTGCCAGGAAGTATTTATACAAAGCAAATTTCAAAGTTGTGCACATATTTGAAGAAAATGAAATTTAAGGCCCTGTCACAGCAATGATCTCCTTCCAGAGAGACCTCGTGCATGGACCCTGAACACAAAAAAATGCCTGGAGAAGGTCACTGCCTCGTCAGGATCTGCAATCACCCCCGCTTCCATGATGTCCTGGCTGCAGACACTCACAAACACTGTCGTTTTTAAGAGGTTAAAAAAAAAAAAAAACCACCTCAAAAAAGCATGTTATGATTTCCTGACCATTTGTGTTTCAGCTGGACTTGCTTTTGAGATCATTCTGGGAGGAGTAAATACATTAAAAATAATGTTTGTAAGAAACAACAGGGAAATTCAACGTAAACATATACATTCTGGAACAAGAAACATTTTTTATTTAGCAGTTGGTGTGGGTGCTCACGCCTCACAAGAACAGCAGTGTTAAAATGTAGTTAAGCTGTCTATTTTTGTCCAGAGTTAGTATTTAAAAAAAAAAATAGCGTTAGGTCTGTGGTTTCTTTATATGTTGTAGAAAGCAAAGACACAACAGAGAGTGAATTCATTGAATAAAGTAGTACTGCAGACGATTCACGTATCAAGGATAAGAACACCCTTGCTACTTTCATTTTCACAGTGTTTAATTACATCTTTTTTTCAACATCATGTATCCTGGGGGAGAATCAAACTTATGGATAGGACTTCCATGTAAAACATTGAAGTTTAGTGGGGAGGTTTCTTTATGATGCTGCCTCAAAAGTAATACTGATACCGGAGCTGACTATTTCACCTAAATGAGCGTGCCAGCGATGAAATGAGGAGTCTGGGGTCACAAGGACTGTTTGCAGACCGTGCTGAATTCCAAAGAGGTTCCGGTTCCCAGCTGCCTGGGAAGCTTGGCTGGGGAGCTTCCAGCAGCCAGGGCTTGAAGCAGGTTTGACATTTCAAGTGTTGAGAAGCTGGGGAGTGAAAAAGATCTTATAGCACCTAATCAGCCCGTCCTGGTTGGGGATCAATGGCAGTACCAGCACTGGCTCCAGGACACCCTAGCTCTCATTCTTTCCCATCGCTTGGTGTGTATTAGCATTGGAGATGACGTGCCAAAGGATGCCAGAAGGAGGATTTATTTTTTTAATAAGGGTGGAAAATAATTTCATAACCCAATATTAAACACATGTACACATAAGACAGACACGTGTGCTCACACACCCCAGAAACAGCAAACTTGGTCCTGTAACCGATTGCTTACATAAAGGAATAAAACTTGTGTGTTTGGTGTTCATTAATATACATCAACAATTGTAAATGTTCTGCCTGAATAAAAACTGTTTGCTTTACTACTTCAGGGTTTCTGCCCTTTTGGGACATACAATGGGCAAATCAAATACACTGATAGAGGGCCATAAGTGCTGTAAGTTATATTTAACTAAAATAAACAGGCAGATACAGACCCTTCTGCTCTGCTATAAAAAGACTGCATATGCTCAGTGCAGGTTTTCTTAAGGTAAGGGACAGAGCTCAGGAAGCTCTAAGGCAGTAGATTTGCCCATATGGGAAGGCGGTCTTTCACTGATGATTTTGCAGACAGAAATTGCCCATCTGCACTGTTTGCAGGTGTTTTGAATGATTATATTATTAGCTCTGTCTGTTCAACTTTGCTTTTTTATGGTGGCTTTAGTATTGCAGTAAATAAAAAAAAGAAATATATAAGCAGCCATCTGGTTCCCAATTTTTGACTAGCGCTCTTTGTCAAGAAAGGAAAAAAGAATTCTCAGATATTATTTTCTAGTTCTGAAACACTGGCAAATGAGCAGAACAAATCCCCGAATTCTGACCTGCATATAAAATGGGGACAGAATTTTTTTGCTTTTTATTTAACTTGCTCTGATTAATCCATTTAAAAGCAATTGTCTCTGCTCTGTTCTCATTTATGCCTCTGTGAAGTCAGCAGAGTAGTTCTGGACTTACACCGCCCTTTTAGGAGCAGAATCTCCTGCTGCTGAAATTAGGGAGGGGGAAATTAAAGTGAAAGCAATCATTGTGAAACCATTTTGTATCTTTCTAAATGGGCAACAAAGACAGCTGGGAAGTGGTCCTTTGCTGCTGGATTTTACAGGGAGGATTCGCATTTCTCACAGGTATTTTTGCAAAGCGATGGCAAAACTTTGCGACCTTTAGAAATAGGGAAGAAGGTATTTGCTATCTCAGCAGTAAGTTCCCAATTTTTAGACTGCATTTAGGTTTCTCCGAGCATAATATTTGATTATTGGCAATATGTTTCCAGTTAAATATTTCATATGGTGCATAAAGGCCTCTTCTACTCTTGAGCATTCTGTAAGTATTAATGAAAGCAGTGAATTTGTAGATTTATCTGGTGCCCGAATACCTTTTGCTGCAAATTGTTTCAGAGCTGGATTGCAGCTTCACGTGATCATTTAATGTTGCTTCTGTATTCATGAAATCAGAATTATGTATCTAAATGTAGTAGATTGTCAGCAAATCTTCTTTGGAGAGATGGTGCCTCACAAATATGACCCAAATACAAATATTCTCCAAGTTCACAAGAAACCGTGTGGACTTCCTTCTCTACTTTAAATGCAAGGCTTCATCGCCTTGGTGAGGCTCTGAACAGACCCCAGGGGACTTCCAGCAGGAGCTGATTCCGCAGAGGTGGGCTGGATGCGTGAGCAGGCTGAGCCGTGCTCTGCCGTTCCTTGCCTTGGCGCTGTTCTTTCCTGAGCAGTCCTGCCACGTGTGGGACTCGTGCGGCAGTCCCAGGAAAGGTGGCGCTGGCCGAAAGGTCAGCTGAAACAGTTTTGGCACTGGAATTTGCAAAATAAATTAAAGCATGCAGCTCTAACCTGAGACTTGCATTCCCCAGGATTTAAAGACGTCTGACACAAGTACTTGACCTACAGTTTGGAGATTGCGTTCACCTGCCTGCTCGTTGGTCTGCTGCTACCTGGGGCTGAAGGCTCTCTGGAAAGACAGCAGCCTGTAGTGGATTGCAAGTGGTATTCTTGCTTGAGCTGTTCTAGGAGAACCTCAAACCCATGCAGAGTGAGAAGCAAGCAGGAAGGCGTGCAGATCAGGTATAAGGTGAATTTGGCAACGTTTTAATGTGCAAGATTCTTTCTGAGTCTGGGCAAAATATACACATCGTGTTGGTGGGGTTGGACATAGCACATGGCAGGTAATTGCTTGGAGTTTGGTTGCTGGAGGTTTCATATACGCACTCTGTATCTCTGCTTGCTATCTATCAGTCCAGATACTAAACTGAAACACCACACTCATATAGTTCATTAATCTTCTATTCACTTATGCCATTGCTATCCTAGTAATCGGATCATTGTATCCTTAAATTAATAAAAGTCAGCATTCCTGAAAAGATTATACGCTTCTGCATCAGCCATGTAAATAACAGTAATACCGACACTAGCTCTTCCTCATGCTGAGTACACAGGTACTGTAAGTATGCTAGGATCTCACTTTCATCCTTAAGAGATCTCTTCATTCTCTAGGTACCACTGCTAAAGCCAAGAAATCACGTTTCTCAGCAGACACTGTAATACGCGCGCTATGGGACTGTAGGAGCTGAATGGTGATACCAGAAATGGGGAAGGTAAACAGCTCTGGGCAAGCTGTGTTCTGTTGTGGGAACTCCTCAGTGAGCTAAGGGGAAAAAAATGCTTAAAGAAAACATCCAGCTCTCACAATCCTGTGATACGTGTGTGTTTGTGAAAGGACAGCTCTAAGCAAAAAAAAAAAAAAAAAAAAAAAAACCCCAAACCCAAAAACAAAAAAAATCTTTTTTTTTAAGAAAACGACAAAAAAAAAAAAAAAAAAAAAAAAAAAAACAAACCCAAAACCCAAATCCAAATAACATCTTTGATTTGTTCTTCGTATTCAGCAGTCTGTAGCTGTGTCTAGGAAGGCCATCCGGACGCTTTCACTAAAGCAAGGTTTTATTTTGTGTGGTAAGGTCAGCTCTCATGGCAATAGAGCTTACTGAACAAAGCCAACAGGGGTTCAACAGCTTTCATCCGTGCTTCCCGTTTGATAATATGAGACATAGCGATGAGGCAGGTTTCTGTCATGCATTTCTGCACCATGCAGTGTGTAGAAGAGATCCTGAACCCAAACCCAGAAAACCTGTGAGGTTTCGGATCTTACTGGTATGGCTCTACTACTTCTGCTTTCAGTGCTACTTGGCAGATTCTCCTCTGCTGGGTTTGTCCATTGCATATCAGCACAGCAGAGCACGAGGCACAGACACCCCTGGACAGGGAGGAGCAGGTCTGGACATCAGGTCACCTCGTCTGTATTTCTCGCTGCCTGCTATGACTTGGCTATGTCGTTCATTTTCCCAGCTTCAAAGAGGGTGTAACTGTATTTCCCAGAGTCTGAAAGTTACTCTAAGGCTGGTGAAGAAGTCTAGAAAGTCACAGTTTTTTGTTATTCATTGACACATTTGGGGGATGTTTTGAATTGCTCTGAGATTATTGCTCTGACATTATCCAGGGCAAAATGGAGTTGGTGGCTGCAGATCCACGAGGGTTATTTGTGAGATAGGAAGGTCTGTCCTCTGGATCCTGAGATTGGGTGTGCTTTTGCTGCAGATTTTCTCTCGCTGTTTCCATATGCTAGTTGATGAGTACAAAATGACTAAAACCTGAGAGATGGATTTATTTTTTAACTAATGCAAATAATCATGTTGGTTATTGTTATTAGGGCTCCTTCGGGAATCTGTTGTTACCAGCACTCAACCCTTTTGTCTCTCCTTTGGGTCTCCAGGCTATGTTGCAATTTATAAAGATACCAGACCTTAGGCTAAATCAATGTCCTTAGGGTTGTATGAGATGTTGCTAAATATCAAAACAAAATCCCAGTGTTCCAGTTCTTTAACTTCACTATGTTTAATTAGCCATTCCAATTAACCTTCCCTTTGTGTTCCCTCATGTTTAAAGGGTTATATTAAAAGTACTGTAGAATTAAAGCCATTTAAAATATGCTGAGTATATTTCAAGGCATTCAGAAAGCCTCTTACATGAAGCTGTCCTCATTTCAGTTTCGCTAATGACTGGTCACTGAGGGCATATTTTCAAATCTCTGCACCTAGGTTGCAAAAATTGTGACAATATACCTACATGCGCATCCAGGTCACAGCAGGTTGAAATGGGAAATCACTTCAGCACATCTCTTACTGCTTTGCTCTCTATGCCTGTGGGCGCAAAGGATGTGTAAGTGAAGATACAAGCATTCTTGTTCTGAGAATTTAGACATTGCCAAGCATTTAGACAACTTTTTTTTTTTTTTTTTTTGGCTCAGAGGCCTGCTGGTAAGGCAAACACGGAATCAGAATTGCTGAATTCTGCTTTCTGAGTTACTCCAGATGAATTCCCAGACATAGAAAAAATGGCAGTGTGACAAACACAGGAAAAGCATGGGGAAACGCTAAGCTTCTCATGCCAACTTGTTCATGGGATATGATTCCTGCGTTCTTATAGATGGATGAATAGTACTGATTAAAAACCTGTGCAAACAGTAAGTTGCGAGAACAATAAATTCCCGGTGCTTTCCCTGGCCTATGGCCCCGCGCACACCTCGCGCCAGGGCCAGGCAATGTCAGGGGCTGTTCGGGATGATGTGATAGGAGGGTCTCCAAAACTGTTTCTGTAGTCTTTATGAACCTTTGCGTTTGTAAATGTATGCTGATAGCTCTCTGTGAGATAGGAGAATACTATTATGCCCATTTTATTATGCCCAAGGGTGACTATGTTTTTTAGATTTATGTTATATTAGGCAGCTTTTCACTTATTATTCTCTGTGCCTAACTCTCTGGATGCATTTTATAACCCATCAGGATTTAACTCATGGCTATGGATTTTGTTATGGGAGAGCAGGCACCTAAGAAATCCCTGACTTGCCCGGTGTCATTTGAAATGTATGTGGCAGAACTAGGAATGGAAACCAGTCTATATATTTAATCCCTGCCTCTTCCCTAGGTAACTTTCTCCAGCAGTTGTATTGAAAGATCATTTTAATTCATAGTTTCGTTTGTTGGAGGATATGAATTTCTCAGGGGTGAAGTATGATGACAAAACAGCATTTATTTTTCTATTATTTTCTATATTTAGAAGGAGACGAGAGAATTCTAAAACTAGGCTATAGTGGTTTTTTAGTTAAATTTGTTCCATCAGGGAGTCCGTCTTTAGACTTTCCTTTGGATTTTATAAAGGATGGGGAGGAAATACAAAAAAGATGTTTATTTTATTGAAGCTGTGATATTGGAGGCTTTCACTTAAGAAATCTGTTGGAGTCTGCTTTGTTTTCTAAGACAAGGTCAGTTAAAATATATCATGTTTTGTGTTAAATAGTTTGATAGCCTAAATTCAATAAAGACATTGTCTGGTGTCCTCACTGTATGAGTCGTATGAGTTACAAAGGACACTAAGAAAAGCAAAGATCCATTTCCCCTTCTTTCTCCCTCTCCTCCGCTTTTCATTGGCAACAGTAAAGTTCAACTGCAAAGCATGTGATTGTAATATAATCAAATAACCTGCTGGTGTCTCATAAAGAAGTACCGGTTGTTTAAATGACTATTCATAACAGACTTAGATGTTTCATAGCTGGGGATGCTTTAAGAATCAGATAACATCAAGTCAGTTAGAGTATGAGCTTAAGCTCCTTTGAAACTGTACAAAGAACAAAGCCAGTGGCATTACTGATGACTGACTAGTTGGCAAAGATGAAAACAACGAATACGTTTAGGATTTTTATCAAGCCTGCCAAGGAATCTTGATGGGTGCATCTGTATAGGCGTATGATAAGCATCACAGAAACGAGAGATACTGAGAGCTGAAGAATATGGGACATTTAGTACGTCTAGCTCCATTTTTACAGCAGCCAGTCTCTAGTAAAATAGATTATACAGAAAAGAGGGACAGCTAAATATAAATCATTCTCTAACAGTTCTTCAGGGTGCATTGTTGGGAAATACTCGCTAACAATATGATCAGTTTATTTTGTATATTGACTTTGAAGCCAGTGCAGGAAAAGAGTGAGCGGTGACTCTGCCTGTGTGCTGAAACTCTACCAGCCCTCCCTGGTAGGGAAGACCCAACCTTGTACCTTTTGCATAACCCTTCCTTAAGGGTATTTCCACAGCAGATGCTGCTGCTTAAGCTTGCTCCAGAAGTAACTCTTCCGCAGAGAGACGTTCCTACAGTAGCACAGCTCTGCAGGGAAGCTCATGTTAGGAAACAAAAGCACTCTGTGAGAACTTTGATATAGAGAAGTATTTTTAAGATTCATTTATTAGCTACTGTATTGCTGATTTCCTGTGGCGGTCCCCCTGAGTTCAGTGGGGACAGTGCTTATGAACCTGGTACTTAAAAGAGCAAATGTGGGGGGGATGGGGAGCGGTGGGGGGAGGGGGAAGTATACCTGACATTGATCTTTGAAGATGCATCGTTTTGTCTTATCAGCAAAGGTGCATTCAAAAACCAGACAGTTGCCACTGAGAGTGCGAAATAAAACAACAACAAAAAAATTCCTCCCTTTGCTTCAGGCTTTTGGATGCACTGGATTA
>NW_010393798.1:8619-23961 GCF_000710305.1 Buceros rhinoceros silvestris | reverse complement strand
GTTCATTGCTAATTAGACACAATTGTGAAGCACAATTATTTATGAACCTTCAATGGGCCGAATTCATGAAAGGAATAACGAGTATATATTTTCCTTTTGTAGAATTTTAATGAAGAAATGGCATTACTATTCATTATTTATCCACTTTCAAATTGTAATGAATAGTTCTACTGGCAAACACCAAATTTCTGTATTTACAGAAAGGCGGAACATGTGTAGATAATAACACACTTCAGTATGTATGAAATTCTGTATTTCTATAAATATAGAAATAAAGAATTATCACCAGGACTATTCATTAAATTTTGAAAGTAGTAAATAATAAATAGGAATAACATCTATTCATTAAAATCCTCCAAACAGAAAATATTGAGTTTTTCTTTCTTAAATAAATCCAGTGCAATATTTCTCCAAGAAAACTGGCTTTTATGATGAGTTTGATTTTTTTTTCTTTTTGACATTGTTTCATGTGCAGCCTTTATCTTAAATGCATTTTAAATTAATTAATAGTTGAAATAATACATGATGCTACGAAGGAAAGATGATTCAGAGGGACTGGCTTCCCTGCCTGAATAATCTCCTTTTAGCACAGCTCTGACCATGGCTGGCTGCCTCATGCCCACATCCCCTAATGCCATCTCAGGGGCAGTCACACATAGCTGACCCAGGTGTGAAGATGAGGATGCAAATGGGGCGTTTTGATCACTCAGTCCCCCCAAGAGCTCACTCTGAATTGCAGAGGCTGCAGTACCCAACTCCTACACAGATTTTACAACCGGACGACTCAACGGGTTGAAACCACCCCTCCTCACTGCCAGTGATGGCAGAATCTTGCATGTGAAGCTCCGAAGCGCTCAGTAGCACCACCAAGACTGCATGGCTTGCTTCTGGTGGTTTTTAACCTACAAGCCACATTATATGAAAGGAAAATTTTCCCATGATTTGTTTAATATGGCTGGAAAGTGAGTCTGATGAACCTTCTCCGTGCAGCGTCTCTCCTGTCCTCCAGCCATTGCATTCCTGGTTTCTCCTGCGGACACTTGCTGCTTCCTCTTTCCTTAAGTCCACAGTGTGCTGAAGGTGGGAGTCGTGTAACGTGAGTAATGTTGTCCCTTAAATATACACCTAGGGTTTAACTATGCATTGTATTAATTAATGTTCAGAAAGCTAAAACTTCAATCCTATTTTAATTCCTTATACAGTAATTAAACTCTTTAAACCTAATCAGACCGTAGAGATTGACTGTTTAAACTCCAGTGGAGTACAGGGTATTAGAAAAAGCCTTGCGGATGAATTAATTGTGAGCCGTCAGGTGCAGGGAGATGCCAGCTTTGATAGACAATATTTACTATTTTGGCCTTGTGTGGGCCAACCTTGGGGCCTGACCAGGTGGTTGAAGTTCCTTGCAGTCTGGAGCATCTCCACACTCCTGAACAGTAATTCTTTTATTAAAAGTTTATCCCCCGGTAAGGGAGTACTTTTTCTCTTTATAGCTAAGAATCTGAGGTCCTGATAAATCTCACCAAGTTTAATACAAAAGAAATTTACTCTCTTGGTCATGACTTCTTTTATTAATATCGCACAGTTTCGTTTAGACCGTGAAGCGGAGAGAACACACAGTTTTCCAATTGGAAGGAAAAACCACCTGGCTTTGGAAGCTGAAAACTACCATCTTACCAGAAGTGTCTGGGCACATACATCAAAAGTTCACAGGATAGGTAGGTGGAAGGGTGGGCGGATGCGCAGATCAGTGGATAGCAAACAGACCACAAGGTTCATTTCCATCCTTAGCAATCCATCAGATCAGTCACATCTTTTACATTTTCCTTTGCAACTTCAGCATCCTGTTGCAATGCAATGTGTGAATGGTGCCGGTTACGGTGCCTTCGTGTGATAGTTCGTCCCTCACTCTTGTAGCATGTAGTTTACTGGCACGGCTTGTCACCATTTAGATACGGTAATTAAATATTCAGGCTGGCACATAAGATTTCTGAAAAAAAATTCTTAACAAAATAAAAGAATGCTAAAGATTTGCTCATGGTTTGCTTATGTGCCATAAAATCTCAACCATTTCGATACCACTTAAATGCCATTAATACCTCTGTTGTCTGGTTAGCCAGTGTTGCCTTTGGTGATCCAGCTTGTCAAAAAGTGGTCGCTATGTAAACGAGAGATTGTGAGTCTGTAAAAACAACAGGTGAACCTCCAAGTTTTACAGAAAAGATTTTGTAAAGGAAGAGAAGAGGATTCAGCTGACCAGCAAGTGACGTTGCTGCAAGGAATTGAGACCTGTTACATGGTGAGATGTTCTTTTGATTTAATGACACTATGACTAACAACTGGAGTTCAATACTTCTACACAAGTGTAGCCCATCCCAGTCTTTCCAAGAATGACAGCAGAAAAAAACAGTCCAGAAAAACACAGACCTGGTCACAGGATGTATCTTTTTTAATGCTGTATCTCTAGAACTCAGTTTATTTTGCAGGAAGACATTTGGTAAGAAAATATACTACATTTTCAGAGGATTAAGCTCAGTGCTCAACCCGTTTGAGATACTAAGAGGCATGACCACTATTTTAAAGGAAACCCTTTCCCTTTTCAGGAAGTTATATCTTATTATATTTTATATTGGGTGCAGCGCGGGTTGAAATTCTGACTGGGAAAGTAACAGAGCTTCCCATCGTCAGGGGCATGGCAGCACCACAATCCTCTCCCAGGGGACTGCCGTGGTTCCCTCTCCAGCCAGTTGCAGAGCAAGTGCCATCACCGCAAAAAAAAACCCGCAGTGCTCTTCCCTGATTGTACCCAAATACTTTCTATTTTCTGTCCTGCTTCTGTGTAACATGGAGGAGAGCAGCCAGAGGCGGGTGGGCTACACAGGAGGCTACGCAGCAGGCTGAGGTGTAGTGACCGCAGCGCCCGGGCTTCTCATCGGCTCTTGCTCTTGAGCAGTTTAATCCAGGACTTCTGGCTGGATGGAAACAGCCTCTGCCAAAAGGCCCCTTTGCGTTTCATGTGCAGCATTTCAAGGGTTTCCACATGGTTCTCAATAGCTGAACCAGGCCCTATAACCCCACAGTCATCTTGGCCTCCCTCCTCGAGGGCTTGCTTATGGATGATGGCATGTGGTCCTTGCGACAGTCAGATTAGCTTAAAAACATCTGTTCGGCTTTGGTGTTTTGAATCGTTCTTCAGCAAGCTGCTTTTCTGTGCTTTTCAAGTTTGCTCTCCTGTACGTAACATTTACATCATGATCTAAAAACAATTTTACACATAATAAAGTTTAACTATTTGATCTTTTCCATTTCAAAACTAAATAACAGACGTTTAAGGGAATATTTTTTTTTTAATGACACACATGATAGTATTTTTAAACACCAGATGACATCGACAGTAAATTTTTGGTCTTTCTCTTGCAAGTACTCTATCAGTAAAGTTCACCCATATTTACAATTTTTTTTCTTAAGATGTTTTACTGCGTTTGGTAGGACTAACATCTGCTCCTCCAGGGACTCTCCCATTTATGACAATTGGAGATGTTTTTGAAAACTATCTCAATTAAACTTAGCCTGCTCAGAAGTGTTGCCACAGGAGCTGACTGTACATGTACAGTTTTCACTGATGACATTTGACAGAGCTGTTAATCCCTCTTGACTCTGATGTATGATATCGCATTACAGGAGCCGGAGCAATGCAGTGATATACACACATACAAAATAATACTTACTGATTAGTTCCCCTTTATTCTGTTCAAAACCAAAATCCCTGAAACAAGCCGTTTCATCAGCAAAGAAGGAAGGAGGCAACATTCCCTATTAATACTGCTCTTCTTGACCCTTGAGGTGATGCTTTGCCTCCTAGACACTGGGAAAGCCCCACTGCTGTGTCTGGTGTCCTGCAGTTGCTTGGCCATGGTGGAGGAGGATGCTCAGGCACCTGACCAGTCCCCACGTGCATCAGTGAGCGCTGCCACGCCGTTCACACAGCAGCAACAGCCCAACTCCCTCCTCACTACCTTCTTCCATGCTGTAGCACAGACTTGTCTTTCAGGCTTCCCTAATTTTTACTTAAATTTCTACTTTTTCCCTTTTTGGAGGCTATGCAGATAAAGAGCCAAGTCACCCTGCTCTCTGCAGAAGTCAGGCTTTAAAGGCTGGCCGGACCCTCAGGGGCCGTGTGAAGCTTTGAAAAGTACAGCTCCAGGAGGGAGCGATGTCCGTGAAGCTGGTGCTTCTTCCCCTGCCCCATGGTGAGCAAGGCGGCTAAAAACGCCATGAGCACGGCTGCCTTTCAGAAGTGCTCCTGGTACTGCTGTGGCATCTTCTCCTGGCACGGGGTGCCAGTGGCCTGACGGCAGGGCCCTCTGCACTGTGCCCATCCAGCACAGCCCCTCAAACAGCAGCTGCTTTCCTCTGCCGTTACGTCACAGTAATTTTGCCAAGACTTTTGATTCGGCCGTCTGCAGATGAAGTCCAAAAGGAGTGCTTGAGGAAAGAAAACCTTTTTTGAGTCTCAATTATCACATCAGCAGCCATCTTCTTGTGTGCAAACTGCCTTTATTTAAAAAAAACACTCCAAAGGAGCGCAAGAATTCTTGTGGGATCGTTACTGATGAAATCTCTTATTTTCGCTAAAGAGCGATGGTCCTTAGAGAACTGCCACGAGTTGTACAAAAAGCAAGGTGTTGCAGTGTAATGTAACATTACGATTTAAATGCGATACTGTCTGGTTATAATTTCTCTTAAGTGCTGAATTTGCAGTATCTTTTTCTGCACACTCTGAAGAAACCTACTGCAAGGAAAAAAAAAATCCCCGAAAGATAGAAGTGATGCTTCTGTATTCAAGTGATATCTTTGGGCTTCATAAATTTGATTGCAAATATAATTCTAAACATGGCACTACTTACATTGGAAATACAAAAATAATTTTTCAATTGTTTTCAAGTCTCCAAATCAAAGTACTTAACAGAGTCTTCCTCAGTAGTCTTTCTGGTCGTTTTGCTCATATCTAAATCTTTGGGGTTTGGTCACAATTAATTATCTGTAGCAACATTGGAAAAAAAAAAAAGAAAAAAATATTTTTTCTTCTTTTGATGAAGTAAAACCATTTAAAGTTAGGTTACATGAATCAATGTGGACAATAGGAGACTTCTCCAACTAAAGAAAACCGTGTTGATTCCTGAATATGCAGTGTCTTTGACTTTGTAATTATTCCTACCATTAATATAGATTGCATGATCTTTCATCTAAATCTTTCTCTTCAAGAAAAAGAGATTTTAAACCTGAATTTATGAACTCTGATCTTATTAACCTTTCATTTGATTTGCCTCTGTGCCTTGATCTTATAAACAGGCTAATATACTTTGTGCAGTTTTATTTCAAGACACCCCAAAAACTAAAGCTCACCTGCGCAGCCTGAACTAAGCATTTCCTCTCTTCTGCATCCTTCTTTAGTGCTCGGAGTAACATCCCACAACTGCTGTCCGCGGTGGAACAGGGAGCTGCGCTTCTACAAAAAGTTCAGGACTGTGCAAAGATAGAAAACGTTCTGTATTGTGAGGTGGGGTTTTTGGAATTTTTCTGCTTACAAAGCTTGTTTTCTATAACTTAGTTATCTTATGCAAAGGAGAAGTGGAGAAGGATGGTTGTTTGGTGTGCTGGTTTTTTAATATTTATTTTTAAATAAAAGTTCAGAAGGTAGGTGCAAATAAAATCAGAGAGGTTTAACTTCAAGAAAGCGAAGAAAAAAAGGGATTTTTTTGCAAGAAGCAGAAACAACCAACAGTGCCAACCACGAAAGTCTTCGATAATGTGAGTGCTTTAGGGAAAGGCACCATCAAGAGCACAGGCAGGAGAATTGATCTGCCTTAAATCTGTAGTAACTGAATTCACCATCAGTAGTTCAGACTTTACTCTGATCTTAGTCTCACCGAGTTAGGAGGAGAAAAGCCCATGCTCCAACATGTGCAGAGGGCTGGAAGGATGAAGAGAAGTGCTCTGATTTCTCTCTGTGCACTACTATAAGGCTGGAGTTCTTCAGGCTGTGTTAAAAAGATTGAATGGAAAATACGAAATCAAATATATATATGCAGCAGACCTAGCCGTACTGGACTAGAGAATTTTTCAACTTTTGATTCATTTAAAATATGTCATGAAAAAAGTCATTAAAACAATGAAAAAACATGGCTTTTTTTCCCTCTACTCTCTATTTTCTTTCTTTCTTTGTTTTCTTTCTTTCTTTGTTTTCTTTCTTACTTTACTTAATTCTGTTGTTTTCTTTTTGTAGTTGCTAGTTGCAAATTCTTTCTTCCCAATCCCTAGGTACAAACCAAACCAACCTGCCCAAACAGGCCTGGTTTGGGGATCAGCAATTATCTTTCATGAATCATCATTGTATTAGTATGCTGTAAATCTTAGTGCTCTGGCTTGCTTTGGTTTGTTTTCCTTTTCCCCAATGGCTGCACATTTTGATTGCACCAGTGAAAATCCAGGATAACCAGTACACTGAAGTGCGCCCTGACGCACACCCCACGCAGACGATACGTGTCTATGTATAGAACTTTTGGGGGAAGCAAAGCAGGACGCCATCCATATTTCTTGTACAGAGGGAAGAGAAGTTAATTTGCAGGTGGTGAGAGAGAGCTTGTGACACTGCACTCCATTTCACATCAAGAGACATTAACTTGAAATTACTGTTTCCAAGGGAAACACTTATGACTCAAAGCATTAATTTGCATTAGCCCACGATAAGGCTAGCCTGTAAATTGAGTTATTGAAAATAACTCGCAACCATAGCACCAAAGAAAGAATTAACTAGGAATGTTTTCCTATAAACATAAGCTGGGTTGTGGTTTTTTTTTTCCCAGGTAGTTAAAATACTAAAAGTGTGCAAAATGTAATCAGTTTTCTGGTAAAGTCATTATTTAACAAATTGTCACTATGGAAGTAATCAGTTTGGCTAAATTTGCGTTGGCTGGGGTTTATCTCCTCACTTTTTAGTTTCATGTGAACAGCCTATTAAAACCCATGGTTTGGGACAAGCTCTACATTTTTCTCTTACAGCTGTGAGGACAATGGTCATTCTTTACAAATTTAGTTCAAGGTAATGTGATGTTCTACCCAATCTGCCAGAAAGATTTATACCTTAGCAACTGGGGGCTAAATTTCTGTGTTGTAAGCAAGTCTGTTCTCAGGCAAATTTCACCTCTTTTGAACATCATAAAGTTTATTTAGAAAAAAAATATCTCCGTAAAATACACTCCTTACCCTTTGCGTGCGCTTATGATAACCACTCAAAGCAAATTAACAATCAGCAGTATTAATGACTGAAATCTACACCAGCGAAATTCTTCTGAATTGTTACTGATTACCACTGCACGTGTACCACCACTATTTTAAATACGGTGTGAGCCAACCTTGCCCCAGTTACATACGGTCGGGCAGGTCCAATTGTTTCAAATCTGACTCAGGTTTCCATCCTCACTTGGCATTGTATCTTTGAAACAGGAATGGAAATGCTTGCGTGATTTCTTGTCTCTCTAAGACCTTATTTTTCTTTTCAGGAGTTCCCCAGGCTGGTACCGCTGAGGGGAAATGCAGACGCCTCTGCCCCCCATGTAGGCATGCCCCATCTCTGCATATACAGCTATACACCCTTTTGGCCCTCTCCAAACACTTCCGATTTATTAGATCCTAAGTCACTCTGGACAAGGAGAGAGGAAAACCGTGAGGACTAATTTTCCAGACTAAGACTCTTTAAACCCAGATGCTCTCTCCTTGTGTTACATTACCATCTGCACCTATGCTTGTACTGTAGCAGCAATCCTCTTTTTTTTTTCTTTCCTTCCTTTCTTTTTAATTCAAACTGAACAACAAACTTCCAGACACAACAGCACAGACATAGTATGGTGGGGCAGCAAAGTGCCTATGAGTTCATCCAAACGGCATAGCCTGCAAGGAGACTGTTACCCCAGTATCTGAAATTATTATCGCCTCTTCCCCGTGGTAATGCAGTGCCTGGGTAGCTGAAGGTTCTCCCTTTGGGCTGGAGAGAGCGAAGCCAACCTGCTGAGCTACCCCAGCAGACGAAGGAGCAGTGCGTCTCTGAATTGCAGGCACGGCTTTTCTAGATTAGACGCAGGATGTCTGGTTTTCTACTTGCACACCCATATGGTAAATAATATGAGATATATATATATATATATAAAAAAGGCAGGTGACAGTGCTACGTGTGTAGGTGAAGAGCATTAATAAAGCAGCAGGCTGGAGTCGTGTGGTTTCCCGCGCGTGCTGCTCATGGAGCGGAGCGGTGCGCTGCAGTGCCTTACCCCTGCCCCTCTTCCAGCCCGCATCCTGTCTGCCTGCCATGCCCGACAGGGCACCCCGCCGTGTATCTCTCAATTGCTTCTCATGAGTAAGGACGTTATTTTTGATCCAAACTAATATGTAATTATCTATTTCAGAATGTTTTATTAGGAATTAGGACCCTTTTTATATTTTAACCAAACATATTCATTTCACAGCATGTTAAAAATCATTTTCTCTCTCCTAACTGTGTTTATCCGTTCTCCATAATATTTCACAGCTGAAGTCCCTTTCTAAGAGAGCTTGAAAAATATTGTCTGTTTTTATTTTTTTTAAATTGAGCATATATGGACAAAAATCTGTCCTCTCCTTCCTTGTCCTTAGCATTCTAAAATGTACCTGTGTTCAAATATTAAGAAATAAAACAAATATAAATTATGCATTTTCCAAGTTAATTTAAAATGCATTATGCACTGCTTTGTTCTCTGGAATTAGTATTATTAAGGGGACAGATCTGTATGGATTAATTTTGAGTCAGTTTATTCACTTCTTTGTAATTCAGTGGCAAGGATTTCTGTCCCCAGGCATCAAATTAAAATTTTTACTGTAAGTAACACACACACAATATGGACCTTTTTGTATTGTTTCTTTGTTTTTCTATCAGACAACATATTTACATATTGTATTATTTCACAAAACCACCTCTTTCAAAGTAAACAAAACTTTTCCCTCCTGCTTCCTGAAAATTATTTTAATGTCCCCACTGTCACTGTACCCAAATGGCACCTAGCTCTAGTTTTGTGTTGGTTTGTTTTCTTTTCCCTTTCCACCACACTCACATAATATTTAGCTGTGTCTTCCACGAGTTCTATCACAAGTTAAACAACCCTCCAACCTCTCTTTCCTTCCAGATATTTTAGGTTTGAGCTGCTTCTTTATGATTTAAACAAAAAAACCCCAAACCCAAGCTATTCAATAATAGTTATAAAATATTGCTTTATTGTAATAATTCTTTGCACTTACATGTTTTAAATCTTTATTTTTCCCTAAACTGAGCAAGAAAATAGAGTCTGTTTTCTTAATTAGTCTTCTTTAAACAAAATATCCTTTCATATGCACTAATAAAGACTAAGGATCATTTCTCCCTTGTTTAAATAACTGCTTGCTGTAGTATAAAATTGTAAGAGACATGATGCAGATCAAGATGCTGGCTTGAAGTGGAGAAGAGGAACAAGCAGTGCAATAATAAGCAGATTTTAATGATTTACTATAAATCAGCATTTTTGCCCTGTCAGTGAGATTGAAGAGGCAGACAGCTCCTCACATGTCTGCCTAGCAAATGTCTTCCTGATGAATCATGTGCTCTGAATCACTGATCACAACATTCAAACAGCATAGCCAAATAATGAGGAAAACATATACACAGCATTCTTACGGCTAGCCGAAAACTGCAGGAATATGTGTTTTTAGTGGTGTGGTAGTTAAACCCCTGCACTGATACTGTGCCTGTTCAACAGCGGGTAATAGAAGGTTAACTATTGATGCCCCTTTGCTTCCACGTGTTAAACTGATGGTGAATATCTAATCTCCACATATTCTGCAGGAAAAAAAGGCAAACCTGGGTAACAACATGTATTTTTAAATATGTTCTAACAGAGAAATGCATTGACTACTTATTGAGAGAAACATTATTGCCATTAATTAGAAAACTGCCGAGTCTGTTGTTTTATAGACAGGAGAGTCCAGATGACCATTGTTAATCACTGCAGTTGAACACTAAAATAATAGTGGTTAGAAAATATTATGCATTGTGTGCCACTGATCCTCCTCACAATCCTACCAGTGGTTTCAGGTAAACAAATAATTGTCACCAAAGTCTCCTGCAACAGTGGGTTGTCACTGACTCAATTTCTCCACAGCAAAACTCACAGGTTTTTGAGGATGACTTGGATACAGTCAAGCTCTGTGGGGCAGGAATAGAATGAGGTGCAGCCCCAAAAAGCTCTGGAAGAATTAAAGAATGAACTGCAGAGTGAAGTCTAGTCTCAGCCTTTGCAGGCAGCACTCCCATGAGCATTAGGCAGGGCTTAAAGACATTAGAAAAAAACCCTCCCTGAGTAAGTATGTGGGAGCCGACCCACCTCTTCCCCCTGGGTTCAAGAAGGCCAGTAATTTGCCTAGCAGTAATAACTGTGATAATTGCTGTCCTCACTTTGCAGGCGATGCTCTAGCGAGGCTTTCACACCACCGAAGCTGAGCCGGGGTTGGCCCATTTGCAGGTGGGCTTGGAGGACCTCACCCTGCAGCCTGCTGTCTTGGCTGTTTGTGGGTAAAAGGAGGACTTTGGCTTGCAACAGTCTCTGGCCTTTAACCTTTTATTAACACCATCCTTTCTTCAGTAAACAGTTATGAAAGAAATAATTTTGTGTGCATAGGAGACTTGGATTTAGAGACTTAAAAAAAAAATCCAAGTTTGGTTGTGGTGAACTTTTGAAAGACAATACCTTGTAATCCTTAGTTTTGTAGACTGTAACTTTTGCATTTATTACTAATTTTCTGCACTGCTCTAAACGCACTGTGCACTTTCCGTTCAAAATGTGTTAGCACTTTTGCACACGTAGTATTTGCGGTTCAGGTCATCCTTATGCAGTCTTAGTAAAAGGCTTTTCCTGGAGCTCATGCAAGGTGAGCTGGCATTAGAAATCCACTGACGGTTTTTTCTCCGTGTCCCTGTATCCTGCTGCCCGTCTGATGCAGTATCACAGTACGTGTCTTTGCAAGAAGCTGCTGTCCATTGTTTGAAGACATGAAATTCAAAATGCAAAGACCTCATCTTTTCTGGTTTGCACTCAAGGGGAAAAAAAAGGGGAGGGGAAGGGGGGCTTTTAAAACAATAAAATATCAATGTATTTTAAACCTGACCATGTCAGGCTCAAAAATGTTATTCGAAAGCATATCCATTTGTTTAATTTGAATAAGAACATACTTAATTTCATGGTCATTTGGTTAAAGCAGTTATTTTTATTAATGTGTTTTTGAGCTAGAAGCTGAGGGCACTGGTCAGTTTGCTGCTGTATAAGTCACTCGTTGGAGAATGAAGTCTCGGTACAAAGGGGAAAACTCGTGCTATTTCGGCATCGCAGTGGTATATTTGATCTGCGTTCTTATTTTATTCAAAGTAAGGAGGGGGAAAAAACAAAACGCTCAGACTGCTGATTTCTGCAGAAAAAATCTGCAAATGAACTCTTCTATTAGCACAAATATACAAAAGTCTTTAGAACCTCTCTCTTCAAAAGCATAATTAGGTATTTATTTCAGACATACTAACATCTTTGCAGTAGCTAATAAGATGCAGCCCATTTGAATATTAATATAATAAATGATTAAATTAAACAGCAAGATTCAGACTCAGAAATAGCCTTTATAGGTCCCAGGGGGTCACTAAAACTGTATTCCATTTCTTCCTACAGTTAACATAGTACAAGGGACATGAATGCGTAAAGCAATATTTGTCTTATGAAACATGGAGTTTTATATTGTGCTATTCAGTTTTATTACTCCACAGTTTGAAGCTGAGGCCTGTGATGAAGTCACCATGCTGGGACTCAACAGCAACTCTTCCTGTTTCAGTGCTTTTTGGCATCGGGGTGACGCATCGTTGCCTTGGCAGAGGCAAACCTAGTGGCAGGCTACACAGAAACAGGTTAACAATGTTGGCATGTGATAAACTAATAACAGCGCTCACGCACACACACAAGAAGTTGTGGTAAACTAAACGGCTCAGGAATTTTTCATCTGCACGTTGTTATGTGTTTATTATTAATAATATGTACCCGGTAATGTGCAGAACTAATATCAACAGCATGAGGATGATAGGTTGGTCTTATTTTTTCTTCCCCTGTACACCAGATAAAAGAAAAATAGGCAAAGTAGGCAATTATAATTGGCCATTATTCCAATAAAGGTGTTTCCCTTCTCAAATTAGTCCATGAAAACTGCACACTATCCAAATCCCATGAACCTGAGAGGTGTTAATAAACATCTGGTCATGGTTTTTGCTTAATTAGCAATCCTTAGTTTGGACTGAAGTCTGTTTATACGAAACAAAACAATCTGCACGTTGTTATGTGTTTATTATTAATAATATGTACCCGGTAATGTGCAGAACTAATATCAACAGCATGAGGATGATAGGTTGGTCTTATTTTTTCTTCCCCTGTACACCAGATAAAAGAAAAATAGGCAAAGTAGGCAATTATAATTGGCCATTATTCCAATAAAGGTGTTTCCCTTCTCAAATTAGTCCATGAAAACTGCACACTATCCAAATCCCATGAACCTGAGAGGTGTTAATAAACATCTGGTCATGGTTTTTGCTTAATTAGCAATCCTTAGTTTGGACTGAAGTCTGTTTATACGAAACAAAACACAAGTACACACTCATGCGCGCGTACACACACACACACACACACACACACACACACACACACACACACACACACACACACACACACACACACACACACACACACACACACACACACACACACACACACACGCACACACACACACACATTCTCTCTTTCTCTCCACCTCGTAACAATAACCAAAAAAAAAAAAAAGGTTTTTGTTTTGTGAGCCACAGCCCTTCAGCAGTCCAAACCAGCTTCTTGTAAGTGCTCGGTGGGAGAATTGGATTTTTAAGTCTTCTCATTTGTCAACGCAGCAGAATAAAATGAAAGCTATTTGGATTTGTCTGTTTCTGTTCATTTTACCAGACTAATGTCACCTCAATCAGACCTACAAAATCCCTGTATTTTATTGGAAACAAAATTACCATTTTTAAATGCAAATAGAAATTGCATGCTTACTACAGGTTACTGAAAAATGCCATTTTATTATTCTTAGCATCCAAAACCTCACAGCACCATCTCTCTAAGGAGCAGCATTGGCAGGGAGGTAATGGATAAACATGCAACTGGGCTTGCAAGACTGTACTGTCTAAATTAGATAAAAGAAAAGTAGGAAGAAAACTCCAAGATAAGTGGTACAAAGTAAATCAAAACAAATCATCTTACCAAACTTTATTCGCATCTGATACCATTTTTAGAAATTAAGGTCAGTTTTGTGGAACTAATAGGGAGTTACACCTATATATCTTGGGCACCATGACAATGCTTGAGAGGAAGATTTATACACTATGGTTGCAGATGCAGAAGAAAGATATGAGAGATCAAATGGAAGTGCATGATAACAAATGAAAAATGGTCCCCACAGCCCATAAATTAATTGAGAAAAGAAGGTTGTCATTATTTGAACATGCTTTAAAATAAGGTATGGGGTCCAGATGGCAGAGAATAGATAGGCCAACAAAGTTTGAGTAATTGATGACTTAAAAATAAAACAAGATCTTAAAGAAATGAATCACGTTGGGAGAGTTAGAGGAGGAATATTAGATGAAAAAGCACAAAACCTCCTCGAAACTTGAGAGCAAAAATCAAAGTATAGGAAAACAGACATATTTTTTCGTGAAGGATCTAAATAAATGTAAGCAATAAATATTTCAGGCGGCAATTGTATCCCCATTAAGGACACTTTTCTATTGTCATTTCATTAACCTATTCAGCTTTGTTTTCACAATTTTATTTCTCTTTTTTTTTTTTTTTTGTCGTCTAAGTTTTTTTTAGGAATGAACTGAAAGAAATTAGCAAAGACTGTGCTATAAAATCACAATTACCATTTCTGCTCCCATCACTGTTTTTAGCTCATAAGGTCACTGCAAGGAGCCCTTTGGTAAGCAGTGACGTGCTTTCCAGAGCTGATTGTCTGCACTTACTGTAGCTGGTGTCCCACACCACAGCCTGTTGTGCTGGTTAAACCCAAACTCTTCTTTGCCTCATTTTCAGGTTAGCAGGGTCAGGAAGGTCAGGGAGAAGTAACCGCACCTGCATGGATTTTATTCCACATTTTGAGTTGTTTCTCCCCCCTCCTTCCTCCCCCCCCACCCCCTTGTTATTTTTCCCCTTTCTCTATTCTCACTCTTTGGTCCCACTCCGGAGGGGTGGGAGCACATCCCTTTAAACAGTACATCAGTATTATGCAATGCCGGGTAATAAATAAGTAAACCATGTACAATTTTATTACATTCGCCTTCAAAATTTCACCCAGCTAGCCATAGAGGAGATGAAAACATCTGTATGGGGGAGGGCGAGTGTGTCTGCAAGAGGGTGGTGTGTGTGTGTGTGTGTGTGTGCATATGCATGTGTGCATTTTCCATATTTATCGCTTTTCAGTACATTAGAGCATTTAGTACTTTGGAAGGCACTCATCCAAATAGAGCTCCATGTAAATGCACTGTGTACAAGCCAAGAAAGAACGGCTCCAGGCTGATAGAAACCTCAGAAGTATGTTAAATCATAGTACTCAACTGTTCCTCATTAGAACACTCCTCATTTCCTTTTTTTTTTTATCCTTCCACTTAAAAAAAAAAAATAATAATTTTTCCTCAAAGCCACTTACTTCTCTGCTGCACTCTAGGAGCATATTATGAATATTCAGATTGAAAATAGAGCACCATCTAATAACGTGGAACACAAAGAAGCCCTGAAATGTATTCAGCCTCTTATTTACATTGTTATGAGAGATATTGCCTTATCAAACAATGGCTCCGTTCCACACTGTATCCGTTACCCATCGCGTTAAGCTCCTTGGGAACTTATTATTGATGACAAAAAAGCATCTAATGAGAGACTGCAGACTGGCTAAATGTATAGGTAAGCTATATTGCCTATAAGAAGGATAGCCCTAAAGGAAAAAACATCAAAGCCCGAGAGCTGATTTGTTCAGAAGTGCAACTGAGATGGGAAGAAAAGCAAACTTGGGGACCTTCCCATCACCGCACACAATGATGTCATTAAGGTACATTAATCTCAAAAAAGATGTATTCAGGGAAACTAAAATGTGACCCTTGGTGCGGAAGGCAAGAAAAAGGCTGGAAAATATTCAGAAGGCAGAAATATACAGGCAACAAACATTGCA